>NC_067400.1:420625323-420912823 GCF_016432865.1 Antechinus flavipes
AACTTCTGAAAAAGTTTTGGGGATCCATGAAGGCCTGGACTATATTTCAGGAATGGCTGCTTTAAAACTTGGTTTTAGGGGATGTATTTGTTCAATTCATTCTGCAAAGCATAATATTCCCACACAAAGAAATACACTATAAATGATTTTTTTGAAAAAGCTGATAAACAAAAATATAAGAATACAAGATTTGTGTTTGTTGATGAGAAAAAATCATTTGATTGAACAGAGCAAAACATAGTTTTGTAGATTTTCATCTCATGTCTGTAGTTTTTGTTTTTGTGATGCCTCTTTTGTTAAAAGATGCTTCTTTTTTGAAAAAATTGATGATTAGGCTAAGATCCATGGGACATATCATTTTAGGATGCAGCTGGAGCTCCTTGGCTTTTCAGGAACATACTATTCTATTTTTCTCTGAAAACTGTTATAGAGCTAAAGAATAATTCTGTATTATCTTAATTTCCTATTCTTTATGTCTAAAAATCTTTCTACCAGCCTCTTGCAAAATTTATTGTGTATAACAGAAAGCATACAATTTAATCACTATGTAGTTTGAAGCATGAATTTGGGTGTTTTCTCCCAAATCTTTGTTGTCTGTATTCTGTATTTGGAAGTTTTGGGAAATTTCCATATATCATTTTTTGCATTATGGTATTCTGGTTTTCCTGGTAGAACTATGTTTCTTTAGTTGTCTCTATATAACCTATCTTCAAGGTCAGTCACTTTGGATTGCATAGAATACATTTAATTTTTTTTTTTTTTTTAACATTGTTGCCTGGCTCCTTCTTTTTCAATTTGGAATGAATTACTGTTTTCACTTTTTTATAGAGTTAGGAGTGAGAGTGTTTTAAGCAGAGTGGCTGCAGCTTTAGGAACTGTAACTTTTTTTAGAGCTGAAATCTATTCCCTTTAGGTCCTCATACTTCTGCCCTTTAGCATTATCATTGCAGCTTAACCCAATAGTGAAGTCACAATCAAAAGAAAGTACCCACTTCACTTCAACTACAAATAGTTTGGCAGAGTCAGCATATATGCTGCTTGAGGGATGTTTTTTATAATCTCTGTAGTAATGGGAGGATTCCCAAGATAAACCCCTGCCCAAATCTGTGAATTAGCTGGTGCTCATACTAGAGTATATAAAGCCTGGTGGGAGAAGAGTGCTGAATAAGACCTCTAACTAATAGGCTTCTGATAGCTAATTTATAGGGATTTTATCTTTCTTTTTGTACTGGAATGTTTATGCTTATTATTATACATCTAGTGCATAATTCCTTTTTTGTTTTTTTGAATGGACAGTTAAAGTGGTTTGCAGAATTCCATGGTGCTGGATCATGTGATCCACAACTGCGGGCTTTCTTCTAATAGGGTGTCTGAGCTAATGCATATGTTAGGATATTAAAGGATTCCTTGGAGGATATAACTACAGACATTAGTGGTCTTCAATTACCAAAATCAAGTTAGATTGTCAAAGATGTTTGCCACTATCATAAAAGAAAAGTAGTTTATACATGATCAGGGCCTCTAGATGTTCTATCTGTGGTTAATAGAGTGTTGATTCCTTGGCCTCTAGACTTTATAGGTTTAGACCCAATGGCTGGTATATGACAATTTAAACTCCTTGTTTGTTGTTGAATGGTGGTACATAAACATAGGCCATTTGCCTTGTGGAATAGAGAAGAAATAGGGAGACAAGCTATCCTTGGAAACTGGCCATGTGCAAACAAATTTTAAAGGGAAAAAAATTTCTTTTTACCTGTACTGAGAACATTGCTGACAGTTGAAGGGGTTGAGCTAATAGAAAGCCCTGACAGACCTTGTTCGATAACTGTGGTTCCAGGTGGTGATATAGGTGAAGGATTCACTGATGATAACTGGACCTTACCAAAAACCAAGATAAAAATTATTTAGATGTTTTACTTTGGCATATTTCAAAGAAAACATTTAGAACACATAATAAAGAGGGAACAAAAATTTTTAATCATATGCTCTGACCCCAGAAATTGCCATTATGACCCATACCAGAGGTAGTGATCCTGACTACGCTATTAGACAACAGCATAGGCCATCTCATTTGAGCATCCCATATTTAGCTATTCTCATCCCTCATTCAAAACAATCACACCAGCCCTTTTTACCTTGATCTTTGAGTAACCTTCTGTCACTCTAAACATTCCATTTTAGTCAACTACAACACTGTAAGCACACCTTAGCTCATGACAATTTCCGTTCTTCCCAATTTATATTTTTAGTTTTGGTATTCTTTTTATATTCTTCCTAAATCTCATTCATCCTTCTAAGACATATTTCTTTCTCTTTAAACACAGTCTTGTTATAAATTCACCCTTCTGGCTGGTACTAGAATTACGGATTCAGAGATGAAAGAAGCCTGAAAGATTAGCTAACCCAATAATAACCCAAGAAGGAATCCCTTTTTACAAATTCATCCTTGTCTACTTATGGGGAGCTACCCAGTGAGGGATAACTCATGAAGCACTTCACTTAAAGTTTTCTTAAACCATGATACATTTCATTTGGACAAACATATCAAACAATCAAACTTATTTAAGCAACACTTTTCTTCTAATCAGTTAAACAAAAAAAAGTTTAACAGTTATTGCAACTAACAGCATATTTACACTGCTTGTGTTTAACAGTATTAACAAAGAAGGAGGTATATTTTAATTTTGTGGTAAGAACAGGTGTATTTGGCCCAAATCTTATTGCTTCTCATTTTTTTTTCATTTAATTTCTATATAATTTGGTTAGAAAGTTTTCCCATATATAAGCTGAAATCTTCTCCTCTAGGTCCTCATACCTCTGCCCTTTAGTAGCCCACAGAAGCAGTAAATTTTCTTTTCCAAGCAAACATTAAGGATACATATTATATAATGTCTTATCTCTACTCCCCAAACCAGCATCAGTTCCTGTGATATTTCCTTATATGACATGGTTTTAAATCTCCTCACCAACTTGGTTGTCCTCCTGCCCTCACCCAGGATCCAGTTGGCAAATTTTCTCAGTATCTGTTTTATGCTAGATGTTCTAATTCTATTGATGAGACCTAGGTTCATATGATATATATATATTTTTAACATTTCACATCATATTGTTCATTCATACTGAATTTGCGGTCAGCAAAGATACTTTATTATTTTTCTTTTTGAATGTAGAAATATTTTAAAATCTGGCTTTAAATTCAGAATTTAAAAAATTTAAGCAATAAAACAAGTAATGCCTTTCAATAGAAACATACACTCAGAAAATATTGGTGTTTTGCTCCACTGAATTTCTGGTGAAGTTAAAAATGCTGTCTAGACTAGGACTTTAAAATTTTTTCCTACTTGTAACCTCTTTTAGCCTGGAAAATGTTTATGTGGCTCCAATTTCTGGTTATAGAAAATAGGTATGCAAATTAAATATTTACTGATAATAGATCCTAATTTCATGATGCCTAAATTTAGTTATAAGAATCTACGTGGAGTTGTGACCTCAGTTTAAGAAACTGGGGTCTAGATTGGTCTATACTTGTATTGAAAGAAAGTTATGTACTTTCCAACAATTTTTGGCCTGAAAGATTTTTTTTCCATATGATTTCTCTTATGATATTTTTCTACCATGTGATTGAGGAGCTGATTAAAAAACAAAACTATATTAGGCTTTTAGCTTACCCCTATTAAAGTTCAGCATTTTGGATTCTGAAGTCATTCAATGCATATTAGATATTCTTTCCAGCTTGTTGTTACCCTCAGATTTGAAAAACAGACTACCCATGTTTTCATCCAAGATTTGGGACACAGCCTTCAGCAAATCACTGAGCCTATCCCTTTCAAAAGCATGATTCTCTAATCAATAAACATTCACTGGGTATAACTGTTCAATCACCTAACAATCCACCTAATTATATTATCATCAATCCAGAGGTTTCTTGTCTCAAAGATAGCATTGAAGTGTTGCTGAGATCCAGATATAGTGAGTTTATAATGTTTTCCCCGATTGTTTATCATTATTAATTTTTTATCCTATCATAAAAGAATATAATTTTAGTCTGACATACAGGACAAGGCAGAAAAGGCCCTCACAATGAACATGTGTTACAGAGAAGCCCCAAAGATAGAGATCTACAGGGGATAAAGTGCTTCAACTCTGTTCAGGATACACACATGCTCTGCATGTTCTGTCTAGGGCTAAAGGTACTTGGGAGCAGAAAATATACTCTTAGGGGGATTGACAATATACCTGAATTGATCCTAAGTTTTAGAGAGCATGGAAGTAATAAAAGGTATAGTCACCTTTTAACATTCTCTTTTTTTTTGGGGGGGGGGGAGGAGGAGGAGGAGAGCTTAAGCTGAGTTATTTATTTATTTAATACACATATTCAACTCAAAAAGCCTTTTATTCCTGGTAAAAATTAATTTTGAAAAAAAAATCATTAAACTACTTGTCCTTTTTGATCCAGTAATCCTACCACTGGACCAAAGAGGTCAAAAACTGAAAAAGAAAAGTTCTACATTGGCTGAATAATCTATGAAAATATACAGAGAAATGATAAATAAGCTAGGGCTCAGAGAACACATAATCTTCTTCCTCTTGGTAGAGAGATGAATTGCTACAAAGACAGAGAATTTATGTAGCCATATGTCATGACTGTTGGTTGGTTTTGCTGAACATTTTCATTATTATAAGGGAGGCTTCAATAGGGCAGGAGGAAGGAGGTGGAAGAAAGCAGGTGGAGGGTTATGTCCAGGAATGACTGACATAAAAACAAAGGCATCCACAAAAAAAAATTTTTTTTCAAAGAATAAATTAAGTCAGTGAAGTAAGTATCTTACCTCTGTAAAACCATCTTTAAGGGGAGTCACAGGGGTATTAGTCATCTGTCCTGGAAGAGAAATTTTCTTCCCTTCTTCAAATGGTCGTGTAGGTATTCGATGTAAATAGCCATATCCTATGCCACATCCTAGGCTTTAGAAACATGACATTTTCAAAGGTACTATTGAAGGTCAGTCACAATTTGGCTTAAATACGTTTGCTATCTGATGATTGTCTCATTTTAAAAATTAAAGAAATGGGAGTGTGGCACCTGCAAAACATTTTTAATCGTGAGCACTTTGACTTCAATGCTGAGGGTGCCACTAGGCAATATTCTTTCTGTATTGGGTCACACGAAACTTTTAAGATATCAACAGCCCTACCAGTAGCATGAAATGGTGGAAAGATCCCTGGAGTTAGTGAGCTTGCATTTACAGGTCAGCCCTCCCACTCACTGCCAACAGACCATGGGTGAGAGAAGACCCTCAACCTTTCTGAGCTTCAGCTGTGCATCTGTAAAACATGTATGTGGGGCTAAGACTGGGTGATTTCTAAGGTTCCTTATAACTTTAAATTCTATGATCCTATTTCAGTCAATAAGTATTCATATCTATGAGCAATCTGAAGGAGAAGAAAAAATTTAAAAGGGGAAGGATCTTATATAATCTAATTCCTTAACAAGAATTGGTTTCAATTCAAACCAATTCTCCTATATAAAAATCTCAAAGTGGTGCAGTGGGAAGAGTGCTGGCCCTAAGGTCAGGAAGATCAGAATTTAAATCTAGCCTCAGATACTTATTAGCTACGTGATCCTGGACAAGCCACAACTCCTGTGTGCCTCAATTTCCTCACTACTGTTTGTTCTGAGAATAAAACAAAATACTTATGAAGCCTGGCACATAGCAAGCTCTACATGTGTATTCCCCTCAAAGGAAAGAATAACTAGAAAAATAAAAATATTCACTTAACAGAAGTAAGCACAGAGATTCACTGGCAGTGCAGTGGCTGCTGCCACTATGATACCATTCTTGATGGCTTCTGGAGTCTACCTAGTACTTCTCTGAGAACCACTACTCACTGATGTCCTAATGTCCTAGAAAGAGTCAATGACAACAAAATATGGACGAAAATATAGCAGCAGGCCATATTAATACCTTTCAATGCTCCTCCTAAGCTATGTTTATAGCTTGTCCCTAAACTGGGCCCATTTTTGCAAAACTTTCCCAAGTTCCTGTCTATTTTATCACTTATTAACTCAGCAAGCAGGAATGGAAAAAGAGGGAATGAATTTCTTAAGTGGAATGAGGTACTACTGTACATGAAGAGGGGAAAGGGAAGAGGGTATTCCTATGAGTAAGCTCTATTTCAAATCTTAGATTATCCCAGTAAGCAGAAGTTTAGCACATTCTAGAAAGTGAAGTCAAGTTTCTTTTCTCTATTTGCCCCACTGAGCTTCCACTCAGCTAGCCACCTAGGATTCTTGAGAAGAAAATGAGAAGGTGGAACTTCAAGGTTATTCCTTCTTGGACTACTTATTTTTTCTTTTTTAAAATTATTATTATATCTTTTGATTTACAAAACATATGCATGGGTAATTTTTTTTACATTGACCCTTGCAAAATCTTCTGTTCCAAATTTTCCCCTCCCCCAACCCTCTCTTAGATGGCAGGTAGTCCAATACATGTTAAATATATTAAATTATATGTTAAATCCAATATATATTTATTTATTTTATATATAAATATTTATATAGTAATCTTGCTGCATGAGAAAAATAAATGAAATGCAAACAAACAAAAAAAAGACCCAAGAAGAAAACCAAAAATGCAAGCAAACAATAATAAAAAGACTGAGAATGCTATGTTGTGGTCCACATTCAGTTCCCATAGTTCTCTCTCTGGGTGTAGATGGCCCTCTTCATTCCTGGACAACTGGAACTGCTTTGAATCAATGCACTATTGAAGAGAGCTATGTTGAACTCCTTATTTTCAAAAAGAAAAGCCAATGCCCATTTGGTATTTTAAAGGGAGCACGAGTACTTTAAAGTACACATACAAATGTGAAATTTGTAGTTCCCCCCTCCCCCCCTGCAGAACTCTCATAATTTATGACAACTATTCTTTCTGATCCCTAGATACCAAATAACCATAATTTATCTTTTTGGTTGCTCAAAACTCCCCCTTCCCCAACAAGTAAGAAAGTCCCTACATTTAGGTATCCTGCCTAGGTACCATGCACTCCAAAATTAAACTTCCCCAAAACAATCTAATTAAGTTAATTTGCACTAAAGTATGAGTGAATATAGACATTTTAAAGGCTTCTTGTGAAAGAGGAAGCTAGTTGGAATTCTAATTAGCTGAATTTCGAAAGTATGAAAAAAATGCCTTTATTGGGAAGAGGAAGAGCAGAAGGGATGAAGAAAAGGGTTCTTTCTTTTCAGGCTATATGGCTAGCTCTACCACTGCTAATGCATGCCAGGATGCCATGTGCTCACTCTTTGCCACTTTTTCCCCAGTCATGTCAGAACAAGGTTCCTTGCTTTTGAAATGCTGCCAATTATGTACTAAACTGTAATCACAGCCTGTTATCCAATGGTTTGGAATGAAAAGAAAGGCTTAAATTCACTGTGTGTTCTTTCATAATTAAAAGAGCCAGTCTCTAGAAATATACAAATATTACTTTTTAATCTTTATTTACTTATTTATTTTTACAGATTTCTAGTTTGGGCAAAATTACGTGTTACATCTTCTTTTCAGCCTTTCATTCAAGATATATTAGAATCTCTCTATAATGAAATCATTTGTTAAAGTTTAAATAGTCATAATTTTTGCTGTCAATTGACCTTACCTGCCTTCTCCACCCCATGCAGAATTTGGTGTAATAATCACTTCTCGACAGTTATCAGTGTCTGTGTTGTACACATAAAGTTTTAATGGTTTTGCTTCATGTGTTTCAATAAGGCTGAACAGATCTTCAGACTGAAAAAGAATGTATAGAATACATTTGCTTTTATACTATTACAGTGTAACACACAGACATCAAATAGACATAAAACATTTCCAGTTTGTCAGTGATTTTCTAGTAAGAGTACACAGTATGGTGTACAATTATAGGAAAGTGTTCCCTTGGACAATAATTTGTTAAATGACACCTCTGTGGCTTAAGAAATTTTACCTTCCAAATTTAGAAAAATTGGGTTTTATAACAAATATTTAGGCATGATTTTGAAGAGTGATAATTGTAGTTTTGGAAAAGTTTGAATGGAATTGGTTTGCAGAAGGGATCACTGTAGCCATACAAAAGCACATGGAAAGTACTGCATATTTTCACTCTCCCCATTCCTTATCTTGTGGCTTATTAAATTCTTCTTTTTCCTATTTATCACATGCTGCCACCCTGCTGAATTTCCAACTCTAATTTAACTTCTCTATTTCTGTTTTCCCCAGATCTGGCAAATAATTTTTCTCCTCAGTCTTTGGTCTTAGTTCAGAAATATCAGTCCAAGGAGTAACTCCAGAATCAATCTCCTTACAATCTCCTTACTGGTATTCTTTTTTCACTGCCATAATAATATTCCTTAATACTCAAATTATTAAAAGAATCCTCTACTAAATTATACTGTGTTACTGTGGCGTGGAGATGGTCCTTCCTTTGGACACTTCCTTATGAGTGTCCAAAATTCAGTTTTTGAATGACGAATATGAAGTACTGTAATTCTGAATCCAAATATCAGCAGGAAAACATGACAAAAGTCAAGGAATACATTATATTACCTCATTCATAACAGTATCTGCTCCAATGATATAATCACTATAAGGTCTAAGACCAGCCAATGCTGCAGGAGAATTTGACTCCACTTCCTATTATGAACAAAATAAAACAATACACATTATATTTAAATTTCATAATCTCCCACATTTTATAATTCATAAATCTTCTTACAAAATGAAAAAAAAAGTGTAAAAAACCTTTTAAATACAACAATCCTGTTTACTTAGTAGAGGATAGCTTCAGAATCATATAAACTTTTCAAAATTTCTATAACTTTTAATAAATATTGTGAATATTCCAAAAGAAGCTTGCTTTTATTTTATACTTAGAGGAAGGTATAACTTTCTCTAAACCTATAAACCATATGTATAAAATATAGTTTGGCTGTGACAGTTCACAAACAATACCTACCAATACATGCCAGACATTTTCATTAGCCCCATCAAAGCTGCAGAAACGAATGCTCACTCCAAGTAAACCTTGACCACCCCACATGTTACTGGGGGTGACTGATGTTTCTCTTAGTTCCAGTGTTTTGCTACTATAGACAAGCATTTTTACAGGCTTTTCAACATTGGCTTTTAGCAGATCTTTGAGAGTATCATTGTCTTTATTCTGTGAATTTAAAAAAACAAAGTATTTTTTTCTTTATAAAATTTAAAAATTTTGACCAATTTTCTTATATTACTTACCATATAGCACTACAAAAAACATTTCAAGATTCAAAATGCAGAAAAGACAAATAAGACAAAAGATAAAAAATACCAATTTGCAAAAAGTTTAGGAAAGTAAAGAAAACCCCAATAACAGTATCTTTTAATATTTCATTTCTCCCCTATTATTAGGTAGCAAAATGTTAAAAAAAAAAAAAAAATAAAAATTGAGCAACATTCCTGTTTCCAAGTAAGCATCCATATCAAATTTAACATTTTTATTGACTAAATTATGAGATGTACCATTCCACACTGTACTCCGGGGGTTATATCTTGCTAGGGAACAGGCTGGGAAGAGACTTTAAGAGATAAAAGCAAAAAGGAGCCTAGAAAGCCAACGAATAGTCCTCTTACTATTTTAATCTAGAAAAATACCTATTTTGAAACAATGGATTTTTTTCTATAGGAGCAGAAGTTTGTTTTTCAAAAGCTAACTTCTTCTGGGCTTCTTCCTTGAATATAGCTATGCTAATCGGAATTGGAAGAAAAGAAAGAAATAGAAATAAAATTTAAATATTTTACCAGAGGAATGAACATATCTAATAAACAATAGACCAAAAAAAAAAAAAAAAAAAAAAAAAAAAAAAAAAAAAGCTCCTTTAGAAATAAATATGCTGAGGACCAACAGGTAACAAGAACTAATTTTGCCATGATTTTACAACAGTTTTAAAAATGGAATTTCCAACGTGTATGTAAATGAAAAGCAATTCACAACGCAATTCACAACAAGTGATTTTAATTATGTTCTCTGAAAAATTTTTCTTATTTGCTTCTAATTAAATTGCTCATCTATCAATAAATCAAAATGTTAAGGAAAACAATTACTTATCTGAGAATGTTTAAAAGCACACATTATTCACCAATAAGAAACTTCCAAAAAACAAAAGCACTGAAGTTTAAAAAAAATAGTGTTAAGTATAAATGTCAAATGAGTCTTAAAACTTTTACTTTCAAAAGACTACAAAAATGTAATTAGAAAAAGAAAAAATAAAAAACAAAAATAGAACTTACTAATCTTGAACCGTTGATAGAAACAATAAAATCAAAGAAGGGCTCTAGTCCAGCTCTATGCCCTGGTGAATTTTCTTGTACCTATAAAGATAAAATATTGATAGAAATATTTAAATGATTATAAATAAAATAAATAATTTAGTAGGCTAATTTTCACTTAATTGTCATCAATTTCAATTGGTTTAGGATAATGAAATCAGATAAACAATAATTGTTCCTTTTTCTTCTGTTCTCCCTATCTAACCTATGTCGACCCTTTGAGATCATGTCCCAGTTTCTTTTAGGAAATATTCAACTACAATAAGCAATGCTTGTTTTAAATTTTGACCCTATTTACTATCTGTAAAACTCTCAGTTTCTGCACATCTTTTATATCATGCATTATTTTTCTATTTCTAAATCTATGACTTTATGATATGTCTCATCCAAAAACTAATTCTTCAACTAGGCAGGAATCTTGTCTTACATTTCCTGTGGTCTCTTCTGCACGAAACTTGTGGTGAGTTGAATTTGATTCAATGAAATAAATGTTCAGCAAATACCTATAGTATAGAGAACACACTGCACACTAAGGATCTAGTAGACTAAATAATCATAGCATTAAAAAACCAAGTAGTTATTTCATACCTCTGGTATATTTGAAAGCTTTCAAAATCCTTTTGTCCAACTACTCTATGAAGTTAGTCATTAATAGTTACTCTCAACATTTTATAGATGAAGAAATAGAGATTCAAAGATGTAAAGGGAATTATGTGCATGATCATTTAGCTAATAAAAAGGAGGCAGAACTTGAAGAGTTTTCCTGACTACAAGAGTTTTTTCTATTATCCTGAGGCTCAATAAGTGACAACAAACAAATGTTAGAGCCAGAATATTAATCAATTTCCCGATTCCATATTCTTTACACTTTTGATGTCTTTTCATAATTTCATAAGAGGGATAAGTAAAGGGCCACATAAAATCTAAATGCTGAAATTATCAGAGAAAGATTTCTGATAAAGGATGAGTAGGAGTTAAATTTGTGCTTGTGTGAGATATATGTTGTTTCATTAAATTTTTATCTAAATAGGGGAAATGAACATTTGGTCTGCTAAAGTTGACACCGTCAATCATCTTTTTTCTCTACTAAGTGCTGAGACCCCTTCCCTGATTCAAGTCTCAGTTCTTCAATAACTTTTAAACCTACTGCTTCTACATAGACCTTCTCTTTGTATATCCTCTTCTGTCTAATCCAGCTGCAGACATAACATCATGTGAAATTTGAACAGAGAAATAACTTTAAAATTGGCATATTATGGGGGGTGAGGAGGGGGCAAGGGGAGAGAAAGCACCAGCATTATGATCAGGCAACCTATTTTTTTGGTCATTAAAATGAACATAGGAGAAGATTCTGGGAAGATGGCTTTCTACACTAAAGGTATTTGATGAAGATTTATTTCATTGAATAAAATTGAATTTACAAGTTTGGTGCAGAAGAGACCACGGGGAATGTAAGACAAGGTTCCTGCCTAATTGGAGGAATTCATTTTTTGTATGAGAAATAGCATAATCCATTTAGGATGTGATAAATATCAAATATCCGTTTAGAGATGGAAAAATAACGCAAGACATAAAAGACATACAGACAATAAACAGGATTGAAGTTTGAAGCAGGAACGGGTTGTTGTAGTTGTCAGAAAACCCTGGAATCTACAAATTTCCTCCACAGAAAAAGGCAGAACATAGCCTCAGAGGGAATGCAGATCAGCAGAAATAAGTCAGGATAAAGCAGTTGTTCTCCAAAAATAATCAAAGAAGATCTCAGGAAAGACCAGACCTCTAAGAGCAGAGGTTCAGCCTGAGGGGAGAGCAATCAAGTGCAGGCCAAAACAACAAACAAGCCCTTAGGGGCAGCTGAGGTTGGCAGGTGGCTTCAGTCTAAGAAACTTTCACCTCATGGACAAAGTTGGGGTCTGATAGCTGAAGGAGAAGAAAGACCTTCCACAGTGAGGGGATGCCAAACACAGCTGGGCTGTAGCTGTAGGAGAGGAGGAGCCAGCACACACCAGGTGAGAGCAGTGGCAGAGGGCTGAGGACCCAGATGGCCCTGTCAGGTGAACAGAGAAGAGGAGCAGATATGCAGCTGCCGGAGTTCATCTGCCTGACAGCAAAACTGGGGGCTCTAGCCATGGTGTAGGAGTGGAGAAGACAGCCCGGGACAGAATACAGAAAATAACACTAAAAAGAGGTTAGGGAATAACTATCCATACCTGGGGATTAGAACTTGATCACACCAAAAGCTGCTAAAATAAGCAAGCACGGGAGAAAGAACCCAATCATAGATGGCTACTATGGGCACACAAAAGATGAAAGTTAATATTCAGAGGAAGACAATGGAAGTACAAAAAAAAATGGTACCATGAATAAAAAAAAAAAAAAGATTTCTTGGAAGTTTAAAAATAAGATCAAGGAAAAATAATGGGGGAAAAAAAAAAGCAATCCAAGAAAATTATGGGGAAAAAAAGTGTTTCAGCCAACTTGAAATAGAGAACCAAAAACTTAAGAAAATAATTCCTTGCTTGAAAACTAGAATTGGACAAAGGGAAGCTAATGACATTCTAAGACACAAAGAAATAACAAAACAAAATCAAAAGCACAGAAAATAGAGAATGTAAAACAGAAAAACAACTGATCTGTACAACAGAGAGAGGAGAAATAATATACATACAAATAATCACAGATATCATGAATGTATGTATGTATAGATACACACACACATATATGTACACATATAACTGTACTTAATATTGTTGTGTTCTTGGGGCAAGGAGGAGATGGAATAAAAATCAAGCAAAAAGTGCAGAGCAGAGAACCAAAAAACACCTACAGGGAAACAAAGATGAACATCTTTGAACACAATGTATAATATACATTTTACATACATGAATATATATACAATTTATATATATGAAATAGAGATTTATTGTTTTATATTTTGAATCCTCTCATGTTCTGCTATGCACATGACAACTTTTCTTATTTTGTATTTGTTTAAAATTTAAAAAACCAAACAAAAAACAGAGATAATAATGTTTATACAAATTACTTCATGTGACATTGGTCTCCCAAAGGCTATGAGATCAACCAGAAGGTGAGATGGGTGTGGCATCTCCAGTTTACTGGCTTATTTTCAATGGAACCACACCTATGTCTGCCGCATTATTCCATTTTACTTCCCTCCTATAACTGAGAGAGTTTTCAATCTGTATTATCTTGCTGTCCCTTGGATGATGTCAATTGATGAATGACTAAACAAAGTGTGATATATGAATGTAAGAGAATATTATTTCACAATAAAAAAAATTGATGAGACAATTACAGAGAGTCCTGGGTAAGAACTAATGTGGGGTGAAGTGAGCATAACCATAAGAGCAACTTAACACATATAACACTATAAAGAAAAGTTAATCTGAAGGACTTAGGAACTGATCAATGTAATGGTAAACCATATTTCTAAAGAATGGATAATAAAGCGTGTTACCCTTTTCTGACAGAGAAGTAATGCATCCAAGGTAAAGAAAGAGACCTCTATAGTTGGATATAACCAATGTATAGATTTGCTTGACTATATTCATTTGTTATAAGGGTTTATTTTTTCCCTCTCCTTGTGGATTTTTTTCGGGGGGTGGGTGGGTGGGGAGAGCAGGCTTAGCAACAGTAATGCCCTCCCCCCCAAAAAAGGCCACAGAAACATTCCTGCAAATGTACAAAAAATTTCCCCAAACAACAAAACCTAGAAGGAAGCACAAACAAGCAAGTGTGACATGAATTGTGGTTGAATAAACAATCTTTTTTGGGATTCTGCTATGTATATGGAAATGGTTTCTTTCTGGGTGTTTAAGAATAAAAAATTTAAATGACAAGATTGGTGACTACCAGATATAAGATATAGTTGTGAACTATAATATACTAGTATGTAATGCCGGAGAAACTGAGGCAAGATAGAGATTAGAGTTTTTAATATTTTATTTGAGAGAGATTGAGCCCCCAGGGGCTGATGTCTCAAAGTATACAGCAGCTAATGTGAGTTTCTTCTGAAGTACATATGCATGTGGAGACTGAGGCAGGGAGTCAGAGCACTGAAGGCAGGAACTGGCTATCAGTCAGGTTCTGACAGGGTCTGACAGGGTCTGACAGCGTCCGGGGAGGCACCAGATATTCTGATAAGTAGGGAAGATCTGGGGTCATGATGTCTAAGATAGAAGGTCTTTCTCCTTATCTGGATCAAATATCCTGATGATTAGGAAGGAGAGGTAGTGTTGCAACCAGGGGGATTGAGGTAGAAGAATTAGGAACTGAGGCAGAATAATTCAGGGAAACTGAGGCAGGACACTAAAAGGGAACTATGGCACAATAGTAAATGTGAAGTAATGTTGATTAAAAACAACAACAATGAAACCCTATAAAAATAGATTTGGAGTCCATTCAAAATAAAATACGTTTTTTTCAAAAATAGCAGTTTATACAACTTCAAAACACCACATTTCCAAAAAAGAAGCTGAAGGTATGTGATATGGTCAGATCTAAGCTTTAGGAAAGAGTTGAGGTTGGAAAGCCTCTGCAATATCCCAGGTAAAGGGGGATGAGAACCTGTACTTTCATAGAGGCTGAGTGGAGAGAAAGGAACTATACACAAGATGGCTGTGAAGGCAGAAGTGACAAGACTTGATAAGAGAATGGATGTATGAAGTGAACAAAGTGAGGAAGCAAGGTGGGGACTAGGAGTATCCTTAACAATAAAAGGAAAGAAAGGAAGAGAAGGTTGGGAGGGAAAGATGAGATCTATTTTGGACATGTGGCGCTCTATATCCCTAGAGATCATCCAATTTCAGATGCCCAAAAGAGAGCTGATGATATGTCTATATGATATATATGATGATAGTCTCAGAAGAGACTAGGACTGGACTTATAGAGTTTGGAATCATCTAAAATGAGTGATAGAGTCAGAGACAGAAGAAGAACCAGGTGAAAGCAATGTCACAAGAACCTAAAAAAAAGATATAGGATGACAAAGTGACAGCATTAAAGCCTACAGAGAGGCTAAAAAGGATGAAAACTAAGAAAAGGCCATTAGTTTTGGAAATTAAGAAACCACAAATTTTAAGTTCAAAATTTTAAAAGAAAGAGAAATCTTGTTGTTAACCTTGCAGACAGTCTTTAAAGTTGAATGGTGAAGCTATAAGTCAGACTGCAGAGAGTTAAGTAGAGAAATCAAAAATAAATGTTTATTTCTCAGACTTAATTGAGAAGAGAGAAAGAAAGAGAGAGAGCTACACAAAATGATAGCCAGAGGCATGGTCAGATCATCTGGAAAGGACATTATCAGAAAGTTAACTGCCTTAGAGCTCTACTCATCATTCCCAAGAGTTTTACCTTTTCCTGACCACCATTTCCCATAAGCCTTTTCTTCCTTCTTAGAAAGTAAGCTCTTTGCTAGCAGATTTCTCTCTTTGTATTCTCAATTCTTAGTGTAGTGCTTGGTATATAAATTCCTAATAAATTCTTTTTCATTTGTTCCGTTTATGGATTCATTTCAGATTTTTCTGTTGGTGCTCCCAACAGGATTACCTCTCTTAAACAGCCCAAAGTACTATTTTTAAATCCTCATCAGCTCTCACCTAGATTATTACAAATCTCCCGTTTGGTCTCCCTACCACTAATTCATCATTCATACACCCACCAAGGTGATTTTTCTGATGTTTAGGACTGATATTTTCATCTCACTTGATTTTATAAATTTCAGTAGTTTCATATTCCCACTAGTATGAATTACAAACTCTTGTTAGGTATCTGAAGTTCTTCAAAACCTGGCCTTTTCTACACTTTCAATCATTTAAAAATTATTCTTGTTGACTCCACACAGAACATTCCATTTTCTATCACCTTAATTCTGTAGAGGCTGTCCCCTTATATACGAGGACGATAATATAATATATATTATAAATGAGAAAATCTCGTTTCTTTCTAGATTTGATTTAAGCACCATCTCCTTTACAAGGCTTTTTACCTGATCCCCTTTCCCCACCAAATTATCTTGTATTTATTTCACCTATATTTTGTATTTACACATATATGCTGATAGAATATAAACTCCTTTAAAACAAGAACTGCTTTGTTTTTTCCTTTTGTACCCCCAGAAGCCAGTAGAGGACCTCATACCAGGGAGGTGCTTAATATGTTAGCTTATTGATTGAAAGGTTTCTAATTCTATTATAAGAAATATTTCCACAACTTAAAAGTTTCAATAGCTAAGTTTGAGTTCTAAATACCAACTTAAATAAAATGTTTTGCTAATTATTTTTTCAATTTTTATTTACTTCAAATATCAATTTTCCTCTGTTCTAATGAACCTTGAAATTAATTTCTCTCCCAATTTTATTTACACCATCAGAATTAACAATCAAGAAATAGGACTTGTCAATCACTACTACACCCCCAGTAGGCACAATACCTTTTCTCTTTAGCCCAAAAAGCTGTTCAAAGGAACTTTCTATTTTGCAGAACAGAAATTAAAATCTAGAATTAAAATATATAGTAAAGCTTCTCTTATAATATATTTGACTGATGAAAACATTTCAGGCACCAATCTCTCTTAAGTATATCATTCAATTTTTGCCAACCCAAGTGCTCTCTCAATTGCTGCGTTAGGTCTTCTTTAAATCTGATTAATTTTTCTTCCAATATGCTTCACAATGGGCAAAAAGCTATTTTAATTCCCATTGTCCAATGATTTAGTAGGCCATTGACAACTCATCATTAACAAAACGACATTTAAGAATTTTAATGACCTATTTTATTTTAGGAAAGTAACAGTAGGTTAATAAGAGTTTTACTGGTTTTAGCTTTATTGTTAACAGAGAAAAATGACCTAAAAGATGTTATATAAAACCTTCGGGATTGTACTAGATGAACCAAAGTTCTAGCTAAAATGAAATTCTATGGCTAATACTGAATAAAACTTTAAAACTACATTCCATAAATCCCTGGTTTATTAAATTCTACTTGTTTTTTTTTTTTTAAACTGCAATATTCTACTCTATTCTCTGAGGAAGGAGAAAAGCACTATAAAAGATATAGAAATTTCAGGGGGGAAAATAATTTCCTATTAGCAATGAAACTGCATGAAGCTCCCCCAAATAAATATTATTTATTTTATACACACACACACACACACACACACACACACACATGAAATTTTGAAGGAACTAGCAGAAAAATTCTACTGTAAAGCTTTGAATCATGGCACATTTAAATCAGGGATTTTTAACTTTGTGTGTGTCATGAATTTCAATGGAAATCTAATGAAGCTTATGGATTCCTCAGAACAGCATTTTTAAATTCATAAAAATACATAATTTAGGATTCAATTATATTGAAACATAGTTGCCAAAGTTTTAAAAATAAATTCCTGGGTCACAGGTTAATCTCTGGCAAAATAAGATTCTAAGACAATAATAAATTCTTTCTTCTACCATCCTTAGACTACTATAGTGATGGTGAAGAAGTGTCAATACCAAAAATTAGGTAATTTTTACATCTTCTACAAATATTAACTATTTGTAGCCTAATGTGAGATCTCTGGTGATCAGTGTAAGGTATAGCACTTAGAAGAATGTTCAATTTTGATATGTTTGTTAAAATAAAAGCAATGACAAAAGGTTACTGCAATCAATTGGAAGGACTGCTGACAGGTTCTCTTTGGAATGGCAAAATTATCTTCTTCCCTCTGAAATTATCTCTAATTTATCTTGCACAGTCAATGCTCAACATTTGTACACTTAACTTGTAGTACTTCAAACATTTGTGTAATTATTTAAGGAACCCAATTTTCATTTTCACCTTGGCAACCATGCTTTGTGCAGTAGAGAAAAAAAAAGAGATACAATGAATACTAGTTAGGGGAGCAGTTGGTATCCTTTTTGGTGCATCTCTGGCTTTGTTTGTGCTACTGTTGTAAAGAGCTTCTAGTGCATTCATTGCTTATTTTCACTGTTTGCTTTTAAAACTCAAGATTTGGTTACAACTATACACCTAAAACATACCGCAAATCCTTTGAACTCTAAAGTAATGGTGAGACCTTGTCAGCCTCAGTAACTTCTGACAGACTGAAGTCCCAGCAACCTCTCCCTTGGTTTTCAGAGAGCAGTCAAGCTAGAGAGGTTTACAGCAGTATAGGATATACTACAATGCCCACTTTCTAACGGACACAGTGGAAAGGAAGATTCAGGTTAAAAAATGTTAGTTTTAAGAATTTTATTTGCTGTACACTATGGTACTGTAGATTTCATGTGTTGTAAAAAATATCTGAAATCAATGTTTTTTGGTATTTTTAAAAACTGAAATGTTAGCACAAAAAGATCACAGTACAGAATTCTAGGGAACTAACTAGCAATAACAAATGTATTACATGTTAGCAGTTTATTTTTTGCACTGCATTTTATGGGTTATTTCTTGGTTACTATATTAGGAAAAAATTATCATTTTTGATATTTTGTTACCAAAATGACATTCAGAAAATAATTTTCAGCAATCTCTAGCAAAAGGTTAGTTTTTGGTGGTCAAAAGAACCTAACCCTCTATTTCACTTAAGCTCAATGTATCAAAATTTGTGTTTTTACTTATGTATTGTTTTCTAGGATCTTCATTCTCCCCTAATCTTATCCAAAATTGAAGACTGAATGCATCTTGTTTGAACACATTAGTTTGCATATTATCTCCCCCAGCAAATTGAGCTTCTGGGGGATATGGGATGTTTTGCTTTCATATGTGCCTGACACATAATAAGTGCTTCATATATGCTTATTGACTTGATTTTTGCTGACCTTTATTTTGAATCTAATAGCAACCAGAAACAACAGTGCCTTCTTGTACTCACAATAAATATCTGTAAAAAGACTAGCATCACATCTATTGCATAGGATGAAGAGGCAGGAAAACACTTCAATGTAAGACCATACAAATTAAATCAACATATACTTAAATATGTGGTGACAACTATATAAAGATGGCATATAGGAAACTGGTTAAAAATAAGATTTAAGAGTAGGAAAGATGGGGGAATCAAAGACATATAGGCTAAAGGGAACTTTAATATCTATACAAAATAAATATCTTCTTTTTAGAAATTTTATATTTTAATCAGTAAAAATTTGCTTTCTATTCAACTCCAATCCTATTCCCAGTTTTGCATTGAGAATGAAGGAAAAACAAAACCTTTTTACAAGCAAAAAATGCTATTATTTCACACACACACACACACACACACACACACACACACACACACACACACACACACACAACACACACAGATTTGAACTTCTCAGGAACATGAGTCTTTCTGACTCCAGGCCCAGGACTGTTGGCTGCACCACCCAACTGCCCTGCTGACATTCTACTACTCACTGCTAACAGTTTTTTTTCTGGCTTTTCTCCATGCTTTAATTTCTGCATTCTCAAAGTTGTGCCCTCGGCTCTCTTCTCTCATTACTTTCTCACTGGGCAATCTTCCATGACTTCACCTATTACCTTAATGTAGATAATCAAATCTCTCTATTTTGATCTCCCTCTTTGTTCAAATGTACTGCTCTACTAGACACTTTCAGATGAATGTTCAGCCAGCAAATATGCTTAAAAGTAAATTTATTTTTTGCCCTCTGAACCTACTTCTTTTGTTGCCTTTTTTTAGGAAGCAACTTTGGCATTACCTCAGATTCTACTTTCTGTTTCCTCTCTCACAGTCAATAAGTTACAGAGTCCTGTGGATTTTCTTTAGTCTGTACTCGCCTTTCACTCCTTTCCATGGTCATTAGTACAGCTTCTCTTTACCACCTATCGCCATTCTCCCCTCCTCCAATCCATTCTTCATATTATTGCCAAATTAATAAAAGAATGGGGAAGGAGAAGAGAATGTTTCTACTGCTCTGAAAACTTCACTTACTCCCTCTTAGAAGGGCCCCCAAATTTATTAGTACAGACTTATCTATTCTGAGTTCCAGTCCTGCATTTCCACTTTACTGATCTCTATTTGAATGTCCTTCTTGTACCTTAAACTCAACATGGCCAAAATTGAATTCATCCTCCTCCCTCCCCCACTTCCAAAAACGCCTGATCTTTCTTCTAACTTCAATAGATGAAATCATGATTCTTCAATTCACAAGAGCTGGAAGACTGGGAAGTCATCTTTGATTGTTTTTTAATTCTCTCAGGGAATTAGTGCCTAAATCCTTGAGAGGCAGGAGCTGTGGTTTTATATTTTGAGCCATAGAGTTTAATACAGGCATCACATATTGAATTCCTTATGCACAGATTAGATCATGTCTCTACTCTGTCAAAATATTCCAATGGTTTCCCACTATATACCAATTAAAGCGTTTGCACTAACCAAAATGTCATGCCTTTCTCTTTTTCACCCCAATCAGACCTACTATCTTCTATAAGCATTCTATATTTTCTTACTTTTGTTTACCTTATTCTGCTTTCTCTCCTATTTTGACTTATTGAATTCCCATCCTTTAAATTCTAATTCAAATGTTATCTCCTCCACAAAGCTTTTTTGATTTCTTCTAGTCGTTATAAATCTTTCCCTTTTCAAACTTTCCCTGCACTTTTTTGTACTTCTGGTAGACTTATGTCAAGGTTTAATCCTCTAATACACTGCAAGCTGCACGAGGAAGAGGACAGTGTTTTATCTACTCTTTGATAGTACCCAGCAAAATGCTTTGCAAATGGTATAAATAATAAAAGCTTATATGTTAATGAGCTATGCCAGAAGTTCTAACTTTTATTTTCTCCCTTCCTTAAATAGTACATATCCACCTTTCCATAAATGAAATTATTTTCTATAACTTTATAATCTTTTTATATCAATATTTATACACACACACAAAATTTATTGATTTAGTGTTACATAATGTAAATACTCTAATTTTTAATACTGTCCTTAAGTGCTATTTTTCTTAATGATCTTGATTAAAAAAAAAAGAGTATAAGTGTCCTTAAAAATAATTCTAATACAAATAGCAACTAGTTTTGAAACAATTTAGTTCAAATAAACAGTTATTGTTGCCATTAGCTTCCTCATGTTATATATCTACCTTTTTCTAGTACATTATAGTATCTCTGAGATTTCAGGGGCCTCCTAATACAATCTGTACTTAAACAATAATACTTTCTTCAACATCTGCAGAAAGTTGTCATCTATGGGAAAAACAGGCTATTTCCTACTCTAGTTTTATGCTTCTGAGTATAAGTTAAATTGGAGGTCCCAATAGATTGCAATAGTAATAGTAATTAATAGATTGCAAGAAAGATTTTCATTTACCCATACATCCAAGATAGTGAAGGAGATGGTATTGGTAACTAAAAAAAAGTATCCCGAACAATCAAGTATAATATCAAACATGCTAACTTAAAGCATAGCCAGAAACTCTGGCATCCTGCTTTAACATCCTAAATTAGAAATAATTTTGAAACCCTTTTACAAGGCTTATAAAGAGTTTTAGCCTCATAAAAATGCTTATTTAAACCTTAAATTTTCAAAGGCTTTACTCAATATGAGTTCTTCCTCCTTTTTTCTATATAATCAACCTAAGAGGACATTCTATTTGTAATTAATATACAATCTTTTTTCCTGCATTCTTCTCCCTCCAAATGCTATAAACAAAACCCACACATTTCCATGAAAACCTAAGAAACAACTGAAGCTAAGTTCATTCAGAACCTCTGAATGGTTTTCATTAGGCTCTGAGAGCATGTCAAATTTTTATTTATTTTCAGTGATCAAGGTAAACTATTGAGATCAAAGAACATAGAGTACTACAAATGAACACATACTTCAAAGGATTTTTTTCAAGAAAGAAATGGTTTATTAGGTCTATAAATGAATTGGTTTTTTTGAATGGGTCTCAAGACAAACTTGAAATAGAGAACTTAATTTTAAGCAGAACAGATTCCAATTATGAAATTTTTAAACATATGCATGAGATAAATAATTCAAAATGCAAATTCTACTTACAAGTCAATCATGCCATTTATATACAAGATATAGTGAAACTTAAAGAAATATTAATAATTTCAATGTGGCTAAGTAACATCATTACATAATAGCTGCAAATGAAAATAGCTGTATGGTAGTGCCTGAGAAAAAACAATAATTAATTATTAAAAAGACATGTATGTGACTTTGAATTTAGTTCCGTTTCTGTAGTGACCTATAACTACAAACGAAAGATGATATTAAAATCATATTTAAGACCATTTAGTTCATGTATTCCTAAAGACAAATTCCTGGCATATAGCGGTCTAGCATCTACTTTAATATCTCTAGGAACAGGACATTTTAATACTTTACAAGTCAGTGCAATAAATATTCTTCCATCTATTAAGCCTACATACTAAGCTTTCCTGTAAACGCTACCATTGCTTCTTCTGCCCTCTGGAGTCATACAGACCAAGTCCAACACTTGCAAATAACCTTTGCCTTAGCTATTTATCATGAACTCTTTCTTCTCTTATTTAACCTAAAATGGTACAGTTTCAAAGTCCTCTTATAACTATGTACCCTTCTCTATAATAAAGTTCTTAAACTTCGGCAACCAGAAACAAA
This sequence comes from Antechinus flavipes, assembly GCF_016432865.1. Lineage (NCBI taxonomy): Eukaryota > Metazoa > Chordata > Mammalia > Dasyuromorphia > Dasyuridae > Antechinus > Antechinus flavipes. The sequence continues at coordinate 420,648,271 of NC_067400.1, forward strand.
TAAAAAAAAAAAATATTCTAGGTATTGTCTGACCAGCACAAGGCATAGCTCGATTTGTTGTACTTTTGTTGTTGTTGTTGGTTTTTTTTTTTTTTGGGGGGGGGGGATGGGGAGTGGGGGGAGAGGCAATTCGGGTTAAGTGACTTGCCCAGGGTCATACAGCTAAGTAGTGTTAAGTGTCTGAGACAGCATTTGAATTCAGATCCTTCAGACTCCAGGGCTGGTGTCCCATATCACTGTGCTCTCTAGTTGCCTCTTTTTAACTTTTTTTTTTTTTTTTAACACTATCAATATAGACAAGAACACAATACAGTTTTTGGCAATCACTTCATGTTACTAATGCTGAGTTTGTAATCACTTAAAATCCCAAAGTTTTTCTCATATGTACTATCTAGTTGTGTCTCTTCCAGACCATATTTTTGCAGTTTACTTCCAGAATTTAGGGGCAAAAGCCCTTTACATTTATCTTTATTAAGTGTTTTAAAATACTTTAACATTATTCTTTAATAGATCTAAGAGCTCATGAATGTGGGGATCTCCTCCAGAAGTGTAATTTGGGGGGGAGGGGGACAGGGAAAGGAGTGTAGATCAGAGCCCATTCACACCTTTGCATCTTAAAACTCATTCACACGATCCTACACATTCTCCATAAGAGAGGTACCAGTATGCTGCAGGGGAGTGAGGTAGGATCCTTCCATTCTAGATCCTGAGTGAGCAATTGCATGTTGTATTGAATTTTTAGGTATGTATTGGATTAAAGGGCCACTGAGAGCCCTTCTAACTCTGGAATTTGGTATTTTGAGTTTAAAACTTTTCTAGAGACAATACTGAACAGACAATAATAATAAATAATAAATAAAATTAAAATATAACAAAATAAATTCAACATATGTAGTTATCCCTTCTACATTGTGATTTTCCCCATCACAATTTTGACATATTGTGTGTCAATGTTAGAAATTAAATAGGAATTCTTTGGGAGTTTTGAAGACATTGGAGATGACAGAGTCTATGACCAACAAGGCACTGTGAACATCTCATAAAAGAAAAAAATCAGACTTCTTCACTGAAGGAAAGGTCAAAAAGTTTTAACATGGATTTTCCACATTGCTTGGGGGAAGGGAGGGTGTGAGTATGTGTCCCTCAGGCATCCCTCACTTCCCTGAAATGGAAGGGATAACTCTACTCCAGTATAATTAGATATTTTTAGAATCTTTGTCATCCATCTCCCAGTTTCCTGTTATGAAATTAAGTATATCATCATATGGCTTTTTACAAGTCCTCACACCATTCACCGATGAAAGTGCTCAAAAGAAAAGGAAGAATACACCCTATAATATGCCACTGATAATCTCCTTTCAGGCTTAAATTCATGTAATGGTACTCCATATTTATCTCTACATATTTACAAAGATGAGAAACTGCCAAATGCCTATCTGAAATTCATATATACTTAAAGTACTTCCCTAATTTGCTAGTCTACTAACTGTCCAAAATTAAAAAAAAAAAAAAAAAAAAAGGAAACGAGATTAGTGTAACAATTATTGATTCTCTATATACTTAAAAAAAATTACAGCTTTTTATTTACAAGATATATGCACGGGTAATTTTTCAGCATTGACAATTGCAAAACCTCTTGTTCCAATTTCTCCCCTCCTTCCCCCCATCCCCTCCCCAAGATGGCAGGTTGACCAATACATATTAAATATGTTAAAGTATCTATATACTTTCTATATACTTTTACTGATTTATTTCTCTTTCTATGGACTCAAAAAATCATACTTTTACTGATCTTTACTGGGGTTGGGAGTCAAGCTCACCTATTTATAATGTCACAGTATCTTTTCCTCTTAGGGGGAAAAAAAAATTCTATTTACCGCTAATCTTTCAACATTCTTTATTCTCCATGATTCCAACTCTACAAGAAAGTGAAGCACAATAGAAAGAACATGGACTTAGCTCCAGAAGACCTAGGACTAGTCCCCAGCTTTATCACTTAGTAAGTATGTGACCTGTATGTGACTAGCTGATTCTTTAGTGTCCACTTATGTAAAAGGGGAGTAATAGCAGTTTCACTATCAACCAGTACTGTTCTGAGAATGAAATGACAAGAAAGTTGAAAGAACTTGTAAGCTATGAATGTAAGCTATTATTATCCAGAACCAAACAGTCTTTTGCTGCTTAATAAATGTTGGTTGAATTCTTCAAAGATCCATAACAATAGTTCAGTGATTTCACTTGCCAGATCTTTCAGGATCCGATATAGTTTGTTCATGACCTCATTTAAATCACCAACTCAGGATTTGATATTAATCACATTTGTTTTACCATTCCCAAAGTGAAGAATATTCCCTTGGATACACAATACAGAAACAAAACTGTAGCTGAGATGCCCAGCTTTCTCCTAATTATCAGTACTCTAGTACATCTGCCCCAGAGAGTGGGCCAGCACCACTTTCCTGGTTCCTTTTGCTCTAAAAAAAACAGCTTCAAAAAGCCCTGAACAGATCTCCCTTATTCGAAAGAATGATATTCTTTAACATATTCACATTCTTTATTCACAACATTATTCTAATGATGCTTAAAACAGTTTTAGAACTTTAGTCAGAATCACTTTATAGGCCCCAAGTGAAAACCAAACTAATTAATAATTACACTTTGTGTTAAGGACTGCAAAAGGTTTTATTTCCCAACTTGTTACCGACCTAATTTACTCCAAATAACTTTTGGTTATTTCAAAAAACAAACAGCTCAAAAACTTTCTTTTTTAAACCACTGAGAATATTCAGAAGAAGATGCCACAGACTCTGAAGGGTATTAAAAAAGTTGAGTCTTGAACCCAGCTCAGCAGTACCATGAGAATAAATATACATTCTTCTAATAATAATTAGTCTGAATGGGACAGAACTCATTTGGATATATGAGTTCTGGCAGGTTGGTTAAAAAAAACAAGTCACATGCTTACAGTTATGCCTTACATTGTATATGGCATGGAATAACTTCAAAGACAAAATATTTCTCCAAGGTGCGACTGTAGATCTTTGGCAAGAACTTAAAGCCAATGAAACAGATTGACTTGTGCCAGCATGTTCCTCTACCTCTCCCAGGCTGAAAGTACAAGGCTGCTCAGCTTGATCCTACTACTGACTGGAAGGAGTTTTTACCTGCTTCTTTTCCAACCATCTTGCCTTAAATAATCATGTGATCCTCTGCTAGGAGCCTCACTGTAGTGATACCTCAGGCTTTAATGAATTGATGCAGAGAAAAGTGAGCAGAATCAGGAAAACAATTTATACAATGACTATAATAACAAAGGAAAAGAACATTGAAAGCCTTTAAAATTCTGATCAATGCAATGACCAATTATTGTTTCAATAGATAACTGACAGTGAAGCATGTCTTTCTCTTTTCAAGTGTAGTAGACTAGAAAGGAGAAATATCAAACACTTGGAATTATTTAACAAAATAAAGCAAAGATAATATTAATATGGGTTTTTCTGTCATGTTGTTGCTGCAGGGATCCTGATGGCTTTGTATCTATTTCAGCTTGACACTACCAGAGTAGAGGTGCAAAATTAGACATAAATTTTTTAGTTGGCCAATGTGCTGATTTGTTTTGCTTGACCATACTTATTTGCTATGAGGTTAACTTGGGAAGAAGGGGAAAGGTCACTGGGGGAAACTGATGGTGATGTAAAAAAAAAAAAGTAAGATCAAAGAAATCTTTTTTTAAAATTGTGATAGTTTTTAATTAGCCACTATTTTAAAAAAATTAGTTGTATTTTGAGTTTTGAGTTCTCTTCTTCCCTTTCAACCTCACACCAGAGAAAGCCACCATTTGGCACATATATATGGGAAGCCATACAATGCATACTTCTTGTCAGTTCTTTCTTTGGAGATAGATAGCATCTTCCTTCATAAGTACTTTGTAGGATTTAAATATTCATATTATTCAGAAATGTTTGTACATTTACTGTTTGTTACTCTTCAAAAAATACTTCAGTTACTGTATATAATGTATACAATGTTCTCTTGGTTCTGCTAATTTCACTCTTCATTATTTCATGCAAATATTTCCATGTTTTCCTAAAATCAATCTGTGCATCATTTCTTACAGCATAACATATATTTCATCACAATCATATACCACAACTTATTCAGCTACCTCCCAATTGATGGGGATCTCCTCAATTTTCTGCTCTTTGCTACCACACAGAGAGCTGCCATAAATATTTTTAGAACATATAGATTCTTTTTCTTTTTTCCAGATCACTTTGAGAAACAGACCCAAAACTGGTACTGATTTCTATACACAGTTTTATAACTCTCTGGGCATAAATCCATATTGCTCTCTAAAATGGTTAGGTAGGTTCAGAGTTCCACCAACATTTTCTTAGTATCCCAGTTTTCCCACATGCCTTCTAATATGTCATTTTCCCCTTCGATCATTTCAGTCAATTTGACAGATGTGATAGTATCTCAAAGTTGTTTTAATTTTCATTTCTCTAACCAATAATAATTTTAAATAATTTTTATCACTATATATACCTTTTAAAAATATTTTCCTGCAATTGCATGTAAAGATAATTTTTAACATTCATTTTTAAAAAAAAAAATTGAATTCCTCATCTTCCTCCTCCCTCAATGAGACTGTAAATAATCTGATATAATACATATTTAATCATAGAAAACATATCTTATTACTCATGTTGTTGAAGACAGACATGAAGGAAAAAAAAATCACACACAAAAAAAATAAAGTGAAAATTTGTATGTTTTGATCCATATTCAGACTCCATCTGTTCTCTGGAAGTGGTTAACATTTTCACAATGAGTTCTTTAGAATTGTCTTGGATTACTGTATGGCTGAGAATAGCTAAGACATTTGCAATTGATCATTGCACACTATTGCTGTTTCTATGTAGAATGTTCTCATTTTGCTAACTTTAGTTTTCAGATTTTTCTGAAATCTGCCTGTTCATCATTTTTTACAGCAGAGCAGTATTCCCTTACAATCATATACCACAACTTGTTTAGCCATTCTGCACACAAACATCCTTTTGAAATCTTCCCAAAACTGCTTATGTGTATTCTTTGACCATTTATCAATTGACCATTTTATACTATTCTTATAAATCTGATAAAGCCCTCTAAATATTTGAGATAAGATGGTTTTAATCTCCTCAACCCCGTTTTCTGCTTTCCTTTTGATCTTGGCTACATTGGTTTTATTTGTAAAAAATTTTTTTTAAGGTAATGTAATCAAAACTATCCATTTGCAACTCATAATATTCTCAATCTCCTGTTCATAAATTCCATTCCTATTCATAAATCTGATACTTATAACTTCCTTTATCTTGGTAAATAGTGAGTTACTGGTATATAGCTAGTATCTGCCCGACTACTTCCTAGTTTTTCCAACAATTTTTTTGCTAAATAGTGAATTCTTGTCCCAAATGCTTAAATCTTTACATTTGTTATATGTGAGGTTACTACAATCATTTGTTATTATGAATTTACTCAGCTTCAATGATCTATCATTCAATTTCTTAGCCAATAACAGATAATTTAGATAACTACTGCTTTATAATACAGTTTTAAGATCTAGTACTGCTAGACCTCCTTCTTTTACATTTTTTAAATTAGTTCTTTTGAGCTTCTCGATCTTTAATAAGCAATTCTTAGCATTTAATTCCCAGTACCAGAGTCTTCCCAAATTGGTTTGTTTGGAGGAATACTTTTTTTTTATTATAACAATAACTGTTTTAAATAAAATTCATATTTGGCTGACTTATCATTGATAAGGCATGACCTATGAGCCATTTCCCCAATTTCATAACACTATATCAGCTGTGTATTTTCTAGTAATTTAACCTGGTATGCTCAAGTGGAATGAAGGAGTACCACTTTTACCAAATCTATTTTTTATGATTAAAAATTTCCAAGCAATACTAACAAAATGAGAATCTCAACTATCAGCTTGGGTTAGAAACCTCACACTTTTAGTTTTAGCTACAATAAGATGACTGTCAATAATGACATGTTTATCAAAAGATTCAATAATCTTAAATCTTCAGAAACTAGTTTAATTTTGAAAGTTCTCATATGACCGTAGGATAAAAGTTAACTTAAATGATTTTTTTTTAAAGGTGGCAGAGAAAGACATTTTATTTAAAAACTTATAAAACATAAGTGTAACAAAACAATTTTTAAAGTTACAGACTTTGGAAGAAGACTGATTTATCAAGTGATAAATGGTTGAACTAGTAACTTAAATGATTTTGACTGGTATACATAAAATGTGAAATGGCACAAGATTAAAAAGCATAAGATTCCAAATTTATTTATTTTTTAAAGCTTTTGATTTTCAAAATATAGGCAAGGATAATTTTTCAACACTGACCCTTGCACAGCTTTGTGTTTCAGATTTTCCCCTCCTTCCCCCATACCCTCCCCTAGATGGCAAGCAATCCAATATATGTTATACATGTTAAAATATATATGTAAAATCCAATATATGTAAACATATTTATACAATTGTCTTGTTGCACAAGAAAAATCAGATCAAAAAGGAAAGAATACAAATAAGAAAACAAAATGCAAGTGAGCAACCTCAAAAGGAATGAAAATGTTATGTTGTGATCTACATTCAATTCCCACAGTCCTCTATCTGGGTGTATATGTTTCTCTTCATCATAAGAACATTGGAATTGGCATCAATCATCCCATTGTTGGAAAGAGTCACATTCATTAGAATTGATCATCATATAATATTGATGTTGCCGTGTATGATATGAAGATTCCAAATTTATAACAAATTGAAAGATGCAGATTTCTGTCTTTGAAAGATAATTCAAAACCTGTATATTTACTACACAGGAAAACAATTACTCCATGAGGAAAAAATGTTGATATACTGGCTTAAAATTTAGGCTATGTTGCAGACGGACTTCATGGATTTGGTTAAATTTTATTCAATTAATCAGCAACAAAACTACTTGATTATCTGCTGTTTGTATCCCAAACACAAAATATATGCTACCAAATTGTAGCAATTATCATTCATATCTTCTCTTCCTCAAAACATTTCAATCTCTAGAAATCCACCCAAACTTCTAAATCATGAAAACCATAATCACAAACAAAAATACAGGAATCTGAGGAAAAAGGAGTATCCATGATGCATTTTTCTATATCACCTGTAACTATCATATATGATTTCTATGTCTCTCTTTCCACACAACCCCAATCTCAGTCTCCTAAGCTCCATCACCAACTTCCTTTTTGACATCTAAAACAATTTAAAACCATAGACACCTCAAATTCAATGTGGCCAAAATAGTGTAAATTACCCTCTTATCCTAATCCTCTTTTAAATTTTCCTATTTATACTATTTGACAAAAATTGCTGGGAAAATTGGAAATTAGTATGGCAGAAACGAGACATTGACCCACACTTAACACCGTACACTAAGATAAGGTCAAAATGGGTTCATGACCTAGGCATAAAGAATGAGATAAATAGATTGGAAGAGCATAGGCTAGTTTACCTCTCAGACCTGTGGAAGAGGGAGGAATTTATGACCAAAGAAGAACTAGAGATCACTACTGACCACAAAATAGAAAATTTTGATTATATCAAATTGAAAAGTTTTTGTACAAACAAAACAAATGCAGACAAGATTAGAAGGGAAACAATAAACTGGGAAAACATTTTTACAATCAAAGGTTCTGATAAAGGCCTCATTTCCAAAATATATAGAGAATTGACTCTAATTTATAAGAAATCAAACCATTCTCCAATTGATAAATGGTCAAAAGATATGAACAGACAATTCTCAGACGAAGAAATTGAAACGATTTATAGACATATGAAAATATGCTCCAAATCATTATTAATCAGAGAAATCCAAATTAAGACAACTCTGAGATACCACTACACACCTGTCAGACTGGGTAGAGTGACAGGGAAAGATAATGTGCAATGTTGGAGGGGATGTGGGAAAACAGGGACACTGATACATTGTTGGTGGAATTGTGAACACATCCAGCCATTCTGGAGAGCAATTTGGAACTATGCTCAAAAAGTTATCAAATTGTGCATACCCTTTGATCCAGCAGTGTTTCTACTGGGCTTATACCCCAAAGAGATACTAAAGAAGGGAAAGGGACCTGTATGTGCCAAAATATTTGTGGCAGCCCTGTTTGTAGTGGCTAGAAGCTGGAAAATGAATGGATGCCCATCAATTGAAGAATGGTTGAGTAAATTGTGGTATATGAATGTTATGGAATATTATTGTTCTGTAAGGAATGACCAGCGAGATGAATACAGAGAGGACTGGTGGGACATAGATGAACTGATGCTAAGTGAAATGAGCAGAATCAGGAGATCATTATATACCTCAACAATGATACTGTTTGAGGATGTATTCTGATGGAAGTGGACCTCTTTGATAAAGAGAGCTAATTCAGTTTCAATTGATCAAAGATGGGCAGAAGCAGCTACACCCAAAGAAAGAACACTGAGAGATGAATATAAACTGCTTGCATTTTTGTTTTTCTTCCCGGATTATTTATACCTTCTGAATTCAATTCTCCCTGTGCAACAAGAAAACTGTTCAGTTCTGCAAACATATATTGTATCCAGGATATACTGTAACCTATTCAACATGTAAAGGACTGCTTGCCATCTGGGGAAGGGGGTGGAGGGAGGGAGGGGAAAAATCGGAACAGAAGTGAATGCAAGGGATAATGCTGTAAAAAATTACCCTGGCATGAGTTCTATCAATAAAAAGTTATTTTAAAAAAATAATAAATTTCCCTATTTATGTCTGAGGGCACTTCCATCCTTTCAATCTTTCAAGTTCATAATTCTGGTATCTTAACTACTTACTCTTCCTCCTCCATATGCTAAACAACGGTCAAATCTTGCTATTTCTATTTCTACATCTTTTAAATGCAGCTTTTTCTCACTACTTTAGGTCAGGTGCTTATCATCTCTTCCCAACTGCCTCAAATATTTCCCTACTGAAGTCCAATCACAAAATAGCTGCTACAGTGATTTTCCTAAAGACCTAGTCTGAACACATTACTCCCCTATGCAATAAACTCCAGTGGCTTCCTGTTGCCTTTAGAATCAAATGTAAGATTATTTCATTATTCATTTCTCTACTTCACTTATTCTATGAGCTAACTTCTTCTATGTTCTTCACATACAATATCCTATTTCTGTCCCTCAACACATTCATGCCTGGAATGTACACACTCTTCACTTCTGCTAGAGCCTTTCCTTCCAAAACCACCTAGTGCTCATTCAGTTTGTATTCTGTATATTTCTGTATAATTTTTCTCTCCTGATAGAACATAAAACTACTTGAGAGGAGGGACTATGTAATCTTAATACCTAGCACACTTTCCAGCACATATTAGGTGCTTAATAAATACTTTTTGATTGCTAAAGCTGACAAAAATGCTTAAAACAAACCCTAGGCTTTAAAAGCACTGTGAAATTCTTGAAACAAAATTAACGTTAATTTGCTTAAAAAAAAAAAAAAAAGGTTTAATTGTACATTTGCATGAGGCAATAGAAATTAGCATGAAATGAAACCAACAATAATAGGATTTGTGGTAACTCCATAATATTACTAATTATATATGTCCCTGGGTCCTAAACATTTCTTTTCACTTGCAAATCTTTGAAGAATCTGGTTACAAGCATTATATGATATTCAACTACTAAAGCCTAGGAAAGTGAATTCTAGCAACTCCCTCATTTTAATATATTACCCTATGATGTTCTGTCATAAAATCTTTTTTTACCTATAAAAGAATAATGTCAAAGAACACAGTAAAACACTATGCATCAACTATGTAGAAAAGACATGGAAGACTCTATCAAAGAGTCTGGACCATATTGTGGAAGGAAAAGATAATCCCATACATCAAGGACTTTTCACCAAAAAAAAATACAAAAACAAACAACAATGAATATTTAAGTTTTTATTGAATTTTGATTCTAATAAGTATTGAATCTTTTTCTGATTGTTTGCTGAGGCAACTGGGATTAAGTGACTTGCTCAGGGTCACACAGCTGGGAGATATTAAGTGTCTGAGATCAAATTTGAACTCAGGTCCTCCTGACTTCAAAGCTGGCACTCTATCCACTGCTCCATTTAGTTGCCCTGTATTGAATATTTTTTGAAAGGCATATTTCATGTAAATAAAATTGGGTTTATTTACTAAACTATACTACACTAAAAAAAAAAAAAAATTACACCACAAAGAGATGCTCTAAAAAGTATTTCTCTTAGAGTTAACTTCTCATGGTAAATTTTGGCAATTTGTGTAAGCAGGACATGTTTAAACCCATTCTTTTTTATTACCAATCAAAATGTGCCCAAAATCACATTTATTAATGAAATAATTAATAATAATCTTATAATTAAGTCATTTTAGAAAAAAGATGACTGACCGTCATAATTCTAGTTTATATGCTAAATAGAATTAAATAGGAAATATACTATTACATAGTTACTGATAAATAATAGACATTTCTATACATTATTTTACAGTCAATAAGTTTGCAGCTCCTTATAGGATAAAACAATAAAGTATAGCACTCAAAAAACTCTAAATTTTATTCCTGCTTTAATCACTGACTTTCTGAGAAAATTCAATGAAAATTAGTCAACTTCAAGCTATGTTTCAGAATGTAGAGATAACTATGCTTGCTTTCGAATCACTTTCCTGGATACTTAGTGAGCATGAAAGATAAAATATCTAAAGAACTTGAATCTGTAGGAAGAAATTCAATATAGGGAAATTAGTTTGGTACTAATGTCATTTTGTAGATGGGAAAAACAAGGAGTCAAAAATAAGGAAATAGTTCCAATTATTTGAAGTCAATGGCAGAGCCAGGATCTTTTAAGCTATACTATTTCAATTGTAACACTTTCTGAAAGCCATCTACTAAATAAATCACAGTCCATCACCTTCTGTAATAATTATGCATCATAATGAAAAACAACAAGCATTTTAATAAAGCATTTGTCTGCTTCTCTCTCTCTGGGTCTATCTGTGACTTTTTAGATATGGAGATTTATTTATCAGTAGGAAAAGTCTTAGAATCAGGGCAGATGGGCATTTGTCTTAGAGAACTGTTGGAGCTGACTCAGAAATTAATCAACTTGGGGCAACTAGGTGGCACAGTGGATAGAGCACTGACACTGGAATCAGGAAGACCTGATTTCAAATCCAGCCTTAGATGCTTTTTAGATATGTGACCCTGGGCAAGTCACTTAACCTGGATCGTCTCCCTCTCTCCCCTCCCCACAAAAGACCAGAATCAACTTGCCCATGATCCTACCCATTAAACAAATGCTGTTGCTATATATTATTATGAGAAAAAATTAAACTTAATTTATACCTGAAAGCATTATGCAACAGAAATTACTGTTGTTGTACCTAAGACTTCCTTCATCATAAAATTTTCATTGATGCAGCCATATAGTTTTTTTTTTCTTTCTACACTCTCTGAATTCTTAATCAGCATTAATTTGAGCACCCCAGGATCTGTGGCATTCATTTATTCATCTATCATTTATTAAGTGCCTACTATGTACCAGGCACCCATGCTAGTAACTAAAAATACAAACATTTAAAATTCAGTCTTAATTTACATACTACTGATGGGACAGGAGGCTGTGAATACACAGGCAGATAAGTAAAAACTTACAATAAATGAGTCTTCCAGAATTAATGAGTTCAGGACATACTAAGTCTTTGTGTTAACCACATGGTCAGTAGGTTCTTGGACAGAGTTCATAAAATCAGAGGACGTAACTTTCTAATCCTGGTAGCTAGGTGGTTCAGTGGCTAGAATGCCAGGTCTAAATTCAGGAAGATCTGAATTTAAATTCAAATACAGACATTTATTGACTATATGACCCTCATCAAGTCCCTTAACTTGCTTCAGCTCCCCAACAGTATCCCTTCCCAAGATTGTTATGAGGACCAAATGAGATAATTATATAGTGCCTAACACATAGTAGGCACAATATGTGCTAGCTATTATTATTTTTTTTTATTATAGCTTTTTATTTACAAGATATATGCATGGGTAATTTTTCAGCATTGACAGTTGCAAAACCTTTTGTTTCAATTTTTCTCCTCCTTCCCTCCACCCCGTCCCCAAGATGGCAGGTAGACCAATACATGTTAAATGTTAAAGTATATGTTAAATACAATATATGTATACATGTCCATACAGTTATTTTGCTGCACAAGAAGAATCGGATTTTGAAATAGTATACCATTAACCTGTGAAGGAAATCAAAAAATGCAGGCGGACAAAAATAGAGGGATTGGGAATTCTATGTAGTGGTTCATACTCATTTCCCTGAGTTCTTTTGCTGGGTGTAGCTGGTTCAATTCATTACTGTTCAATTGGAACTGATTGGTTCATCTCATTGTTGAAGAGGGTCACATCCATCAGAATTGATCATCATATAGTATTGTTGTTGATGTATATAATGATCTCCTGGTCCTGATCATTTCACTCAGCATCAGTTCATGTAAGTCTCTCCAGGCCTCTCTGTATTCATCCTGCTGGTCATTTCTTACAGAACAATAATATTCCATAACATTCATATACCACAATTTATTCAGCCATTCTCCAATTGAGGGGCATCCACTCAGTTTCCAGTTTCTGGCCAGTGCTAGCTATTATTAATCGAGGGACTTCTAACCACATGACCTCAGACTACTTAACTTCACTGGGCCCAAATATTTTCATCTGTAATATCACAGGGTTGGTGTGGACGACTAGAAAAGGGAATGGTTTTGCCTTTTTGTGTGTATCATCCAGCAGCTAGCAGAGTGCCAGGATATGCTTAATAAATGCTTATAAACTTTTAAATTAACTTTTAAACCTAAAGCAGTACCAATTAACTTTTCTTTCCTTCTGGCTTTACCTCTACCTCTTCTGAGTAAGAAATTCTAAGAGTTGAGAGCTACCTGGAGGGTAAAATATGTATACAATACAGTAAAAAGAATTGGTATACTCTAGGCGACGATGGAACCAACCAGAAAAGAGGGAAGTATCATTAAATACATCCTGTTATTTCTGTGCTCCTGTCAGAGGGAAAATACTGTTACCTAATAGGTCTCATATTTCAAGTCATAGCCTAATGATATAAATAAGGCTTTGTCATCTTTCTGAATGGCACCACAACCTAGAAATCACTCTGCTGATGTCCATCACTGACCCTATTGTCACTCCATATGGTTTTAAGTATTATCCAAGGGTTAGGTGAGTCTCCTAGTCTTAAAGAACAGTATTCTATCTTTATTGTTTTTCTTGTATAAAATCCAGCCTCCTGTTATCCTGGTGCTATTTTTCTTACTCAAAACCACTTTTTTTTTTTCTTCTTGATGTAAAGGAGTCAGAAGCATGCATATAAATTACAATCTTAGACTCTCAGACAGTTAAGCCATTGCCCTAAGATCACACGTCTAATTGATGTGTCAAGAGGCAAAACCTCTGGACCTGGATCTTGCTGTCTCTAAGGCCAACCTACCTACCATCCACATGGTAGTTGCCTTTTTTGCTTCCAATACTGGAGTGTAACTATAAGTTTCTCTGAGTTCTATGACAATTAAAATAATGTTCATTTATTTTTGAAGATCCATGCAATAGGCTAAGTTACAGCACTCACCACTGATGGATCAAAATCTTCACCCTCCAAAAGAATTCTGGATTCCAAGGAATAGGAGGAAAGGTTCATTCAATTAGCATTTATTAAGTGCCTCCTAATTGGAACTGTGCTAAGCAGAGATACAAAGGAAGGTAAAAATAATTCGCTGCTCTCAAGCTTAACGGAAAGCTAACAAACGAGACGTACACATACAGGTAAATTAGAGAGGGTCTCCGGGAAGGCATTAAGATTAAGGAACACTGGGAAAGATTTCTTTCAGACAGTAGGACTAGCTGAGAGTTTAGGAAGCCAACGAAAGTAAAAGGCAGAGTTGTGGAATGTTCCAGGTGTGAGTGATGTGGGAGGCGAATGTGAGGAATAGCAAAGGCCAGTGTCACTGGGATGCAGAGTATGGGACAGAGGACTAAAGTGCAAGTGTAGAGGGGGCTAGTCATGAAGGGCTTTAAAAGCCAAAAGACGGAAGAGGAGTAAGGTGCAAAGAGACTGCAAAAAAGGAGGGGGGGGAGGCAGCGTATTACAAAGTTGTTTTTTTTTTTTTTTTCTTAAAGGCAAACAGACTAACATCTTGGTAAAATAAGATCCAAGAATCACGAGAGGGAAGGCAAGCCTAGCCCGTGCCATCTTGCTTTCTTTTAGCAGTTGACGAAGCCCAGGAGAGCGGACACCTGCCTTTCTGTCTTCGCAGACGGAAGGTGACAACTCGCGCATTTACCCGGACCCGAGTACTAGAAGGCTTCAGTGCCGGCGCCACTACTGTCCCTTGGAGAAAGCTCCGCACACCGCTTTGCCCTCACACCCTCCCTGGAAACTCGAAGGAGCCAGGAAAGACGCAGACTTCGGCCAAGAGCGGGGAGAAGCTCCGGACAGAGAAAGACAAGCGGACGGCCCCCGTCCCCCGCGCTCCCAGAGTCCCAGGAGTGTGCGGGGCTGCCTCCTCGCCAGCTCGACCCTGGGCGCGGGAGGCAGGCAGGAGGCTCTCCTCGGAGAAGCCAGGCGGGGGGGCGCTTCCTCCTCCTAGCACTCGGGGTCCTCCGGGAGGAGTGGGTGTGTCTGCGCTCCCTCTCGGCTTTGCACACTGGATCCGACCCCAACCCCGACCCGCACGCATCGCTCCAGTCCCCTGGCCGCATTCTTACCCTTAGGACGTGGTAGCCTTCGGTGCCTCCGCCGGGGATCTCGACGCTCTGCGAGGAGCCCATGGCGGTGGCAGGCACAGGACGAGGATCACCGGCTCCTTCTCCGCGTAGCTCCCCGCCCCCCCAGCCCCGCGCAAGGCCCGGGCCTCACTTAGGACGTGGCACTCACTGGCTCCGGAGGCCGGCGCCGCACTGCCCGATGGGAAATCACTGCGGTGAAGGCACTAGTGTGGATAGAGGTAGCGGCACCGGGGATAGCGCCACCTCCCGGGCGCCGAAAAGAAGGGGAAAGTGGAGGTGTAGTGGAGGAGGAAGTCGCGTGTGTTAGAGGAAGCTGGAGGAAGCGAAGCCTCGGTGATGTGGAAGGTGACGGACTCAAACACTCTGGCTCTCCTCGCGAGATCTCAGAGCTACTTTTCATTTCCCAGGGCGAGTTCCTATGGCAGCTCCAGTAGGACAAGATTAACAAGTCTAGTTCTCTCGGCTGACAAATTTTTTTCCCTTTGCACTGCAGCATCCCCTAGTGGCTTGAGTTAGAGAAAAAGATTCCCCCCCCTTCACCATCCCTTTAAACCCCAAGATTCCGTGTCTTTAAAGGCTCTACCTGAATGGACTTTAATTACTTAGGTGAATCTTCTTGTAGGAAATATTGCTCGTGCACATTCTGACCTTAGAGTTAGTGACCTGTGGAGACTTTGGGGAATAGTAAATAATCATCTCTTTTTTCTTCTCCCCTCAATGTGTTTTGGAAAGGGAGGGGGTGGGGGTAGCATCAACAAGCTCTCCTCCCCTTATCTGGAGATTGGTCAGTATTGTCAAAAAGTCTTTCTGTCCATTGGCTTTCACAGCTGTTAAAGAAGGTTGCCTGCGTTGGCTTGGTGGTGCTTGCCCTGGGCAAGCAAACAGTGTACCTAACACCTGGGGAGATGGAAGAGCTCCTTTTTATGCTTTCCAATCCTTTATCTGGTCAGGCTTCTCCCCTTCCCAAAGTACCGCCTCCTGTTCCCAATCTCTTGGTCCTACTTAACAAACCAAAATAGGGAAAGCAAGGGTTGAATGGCAAATATTGAAACAGGACAAGTTGGTAGCGGTTGCCTTATTCCAGATGATATTTTGAAGCCATTCTTGGTTGGTGAATTTCTCCAGTTCAGGGTTTCTTAACCCATTTTCTGACATGGACCCCTTTCGCAGTCTAGTGAAACCTACTACCTCTTCCCAAAAGTTTTTTTTTTTTCTTTTCTTTTAAAAAACAAATTATTGGAGGCAGCTAGGTGGGTCAGTGGATAGCGTACCACCCCTGAAGTCAGGCGGGACCCGAGTTCAAATTTGATCTCAGATACTTAACACTTCCTGACTGTGGGACCTTGCACAAGTCACTTAACCCCAATAGCTTCAGCCAAAAAGAAAGAAATTATTTACTATAAAGCAATAATTAGGAGTTATTTTGCAGTAATCAGGAGCTATTTATTTGATCCAACTGTATGCCAGTAAATTTGACAATCTAACCGAAATGGATGAATATTTACAAAAATATAAATCGTCCAGAATAAGAGAAGAGGAAATAAATTACTTAGTCTCATTTTAGAAAAAGAAATTGAACAAGCCATTAATGAACTTCTTCAGGAAAAATCACTAGGGCCAGATGGATTCACAAGTGAATTTTACCAAACATTTAAAGAACAATTAATACTAATATTATGTAAAATAATAAAAATAATTTTTAAAGTTTATGTAAACTATTTGGGAAAATAGATAAAGGAGTACTGCCAAATTTCTTCTATGACACAAATATGGTACTACTATCTAACCAAGAAGAGCAAAAACAGAGAAAGAAAATTACAGACCAATCTTCCTAATGAATATTGAGGTAAAAATTTTAGATAAAATATTAGCAAAGAGATTACATCAATTTATCAGCAGTGTAATACACTATGACCAGTTGGGATTTATACCAGAAATTCAGGGCTGATTCAATATCAGGAAAACTATTGCCATAATGAATCATATCAATAACAAAATCAACAGAAATCATATGATAATCTCAATAGATGCAGAAAAAGCTTTTCGACAAAATACAATATCCATTTCTATTAAAAACACTAGAGAACATAGGGGGAAGAGGAAGTTTTTCTTAAAATAATAAGCAGTATCTATCTAAAACCAACAACAATCATTTGTAATGGAGAGAACCTGGATCAGGGGTGAAATAAGGATGTGCATTATCACCACTATTAGATATTGTACTAGAAAATGCTGGCTTTAGCAATAAGAAAAGGAAAAAAGAAATGAAAAGAATCAGAATAGGCAATGAGGAGATAAAACTATCACTCTTTGCGATTGATATGATGATATACCTAGAGGATCCTAGAAAATCATCCAAAAACTTACTGGAAACAATTAACAACTTTAGCAACGTTGCAGGATATAAAATAAGCTCACACAAAGCATTGGCATTTCGTATATTACTGACAAAGCTCAGTAGTAAGAGGTAGAAAGAGAAATTCCATTTAAAATAATTGTAGACAAAATAAAATATGTGGGTGTCTACCTGCCAAGACAAACCCAAAACACTTTTCATACAAATAAAGTCAGATTTAAACAATTGGAAAAATATCAAATGCTCATGGTTAGGCTGAGCTAATATAATAAAAATGACAAATCTACCTAAATTAATCTACTTGTTCAGTGCTATATTAATCAAACTGCCAAAACGTTATTTTATAATTATTTTATAGAGCTAGAAAAATAAACCCCAAAACTCAAGCTTCTGAAATAAGAACTCATTATTTTGCAAAAATTGCTGGGAAAACTATGTGGTGATTTTCTTCTTTTAAAATAATATAAAGGTTCTCTCTGGGAGAAGTTTTCTCAGGGAGGTTTTCTGGAGGCAGCCTTAGTTTCAGTTAAGAGTAATAATCACCCAAATGCAGCCAGCTGGTAAAAATGCAAACGTTTATTTTCTCCTTCCAAAATAGCCTGGTTAGTTAAGGCCTATCTCTCTGCTTGGTTCCAAGAGCTCTTGCAGATTGTCCTTTGCTTCTGCCTCTGCTTTCTCCAGCCTCCAGCCAGCCAAGTGGAAAATGGAATGAATCTTTCTTACCTCTGAGAGAGGGCTTCTGGCTCTCAATCTCCCAGAGTGCTCTGTGTCTGTCCCAGCATGCTCCTCTCCAATCTAATTCAGCTGAATTCTCTTGACTGGGCTTCTGTCTGCTTTTTATATCTGAGAGAGTGGGATTGTGGAATATCTCCCAGAGTGTTCTCTGGCCTTAAGAGCTTCAAGGGAGGTGTGAATTCACAAAGTTACAAAGTTCACTTTGTGAATCTCCCATACTTGTGAACTCCAATGAGTACTTAAATACTTCTTGCTTATATGAGCTCTCTAAAGGTGTGAACACAAGCATTGTTTCTATTAGTTCTACTTAGTACCTTGTTTCAGGTTATGGCCCAAAACATCTCCTTGTAAGATCAGATCAGTGATACTGAACCATGCTAAATTAGATAATTATTGTCTCTATCAACTCTAATGACTTAACAGTTTGTAAAGATTCCAACATCTCCCGCTTTCTTTTGATTTAGAACATAGGTGGTCATGACCTCCCTGACTTTTCAAGAAGGTGAGAACCCCCAAAAAAGGGTGATCACGCCTTCCCTGACTGCTCAAAAAAGGGGTGAAAACACCATAAAAAGAAGGTGGTCACGCCCTTCCTGACATCTCAGGAAGGGAGATGAAAACACCAAAGGAAATAGAAAATCAAATCAGATTAGTGGGTTTCTGAAGGGGCTCACTTGAAGCAGGTACACATAAATTCATCACATATACATAAATATACATTTGGACATCAAGGGTGATCTCATAAGCAAATTAGAAGAGCAAGGGACAATTTACCTATTAAATCTTTGGAGAAGGGAAGAATTTATGACCAAAGAAGAACTAGAGAACATTATAAAATGCAAAATAGGCAATTTTGCATTAAATTAAGAAGGGTTTGCATAAAAAACCCCAAAACAAACAAGATTAAAAGGGAAGTACAAAGCTGGAAAAAAATTTTATAGACAGTGTTTCTGATAAAGGTCTCATTTCTAAAACATATAAAGAACTGTGTCAAATTTATAAGAACACAAGTCATTCCCCAATTTATAAATTTATAAAGGATGTGAACAGATAATTTTCAGATGACAAAATTGAAACCATCTATAGTCATATGAAAAAATGCTCTAAATCATTATTGATTAGAGAAATGCATCACACCCCTCAGATTGGCTAAGATGACAGGAAAAGATAATGATAAATGTCGGAGGGGATGTGGGAAAACTAGGACACTAATGCATTATTGGTGGAGTTGTGAACTGATCCAACGTTCTGGAGAACAATCTGGAACTATGCCCAAAGGACTATAAAACTGTGTATATCCTTTGATCTAGCAATCTCAATACTGGGTCTGTATCTCAAAGAAATCATAAAGAAGGAAAAAGAACCCACATTTGCAAAAATGTTTATAGTAGCTCTTTTTATGGTGGCAAAGAATTGGAAAATGAGTAGATACTCATCCATTGGGCAGTGGCTGAATAAGTTGTGGCATATGAAATTAATGGAATACTGTTCTATAAAAAAATGATGAACAAGCTAATTTTAGAAATACCTGGAAAAATTTACATTAACTGATGCTGAACAAACCAAACAGAACTAGGTATACATTGTACATAATAACAGCCAGAATGTGCAGTGATCAACTATAAAAGACTTATTTATTCTCAGTGCTTCAAGGATCCAAGACAATCTCTGTTAAGGACCATGCCTAAGTATGAAGAGGCAGGTCCTTTCTCCAAAAGTCCCTGCAGTTGTGAATCATAACATACCTGAAGGAATTGTAATCAACCTTTATTGACACAGATGTTGCTTGTGAATTGGGAATGAAATAAATTGGAGGCAAGAGGGAAGAGGAGAGAAGTCAGAGAATGCAATTATCATTCTCCTTGTATTGTTATCATCCTCTCACATGAAGGGATCTGTTCTGCTGGTCAGAATTGTTCCCCAGCAACCACTAGCAGATGGCTCCCATAATACCTAGCAGCCACTAGAAGGTTTCTCTGTGACAAATCTCAGTAAACTTCAGATAGAAAATGCCATTTGCATCCAGAAAAAGAACTACAGAGATAGAATGTAAAGCAATACATGCTATGTTCACTTCTTTCTATTTTTTTTTCCCTTTTCATGATTTTTCCCTTTTGCTTTGATTTTTCTCTTTGAACATGATTCATAAAGAAATGTGTTTTTAAAAAGTTAACATATATGTATAACCAGAAAAAATTTTAAAAAATAAATTATTTACTTTTAACCTTTAAAATTTTTTTTCTAAGTTCCAAATTCTCTCTTTCAGATTCTCCCCCACCTATTAAGAAGTCAAGTACTATATCAATTATATAAGTGATATTATGCAAACATTTTTCTATATTAATAATGTTGCAAAAAGCAAGAAAAATATAGTAAAAATTTAGAATAATCTTTTTCATTGTATAAAATAAAATTCATAGGATAACAAAGAAAATAAATTATATTGAAATATAATGAAAATACTTTTTTTTTTTTAAGTTCATGGACCTCAGCTTATGAAACACTATTCTACCTGTTACTAGATTATCAAATCAAGATTCCATTAGGCAGATTTCACTGGTTGCTTATGATCTGAAATCAGATGATCTGTGACTGCTCCAAATGGCCTGTAGGCTGCCTTCTAATTACATTTTTAAAATTAAATTTGATATTATACATTTTTAATGACAATACAGCACTCCTCTCACTAAAAACAATTTTTGTGGTTATTTTAGAACTGGGTGAGATAGGTGGCAGATATGGTTGGGCTTTCATTTGTTTGTTTTCTTTGTTTTGTACTCATGTTTTTGCCATATATATATATGTATATATATATATATATGATGAAATCTTGCAGCAGAGGATTTATAGTTTTCTGTGGTAAGGAGCAAAACAATTGAAGAAATTTAGAGGAAGGAACAGGCCATATACGTGTGTGTGTGTGTGTGAATATATATGCATGTAGCTATATCTATATCTATATCTATATAATAGATAAAGACACTCAGGCTTCAGTTTCCTCATCTGTAAAATGAACTAGTTGGCCTAAAATCCCAAGTTGGTGGATGTTTGCTATTAAATCAACACATTGGAGGCTATTGCTCAGAAAAGTTGCAATTGGGAATGGAATCTGCAGTAAAGAATTTGATACTTTGCAACAATACAAAAAAGTAAACTTGTAGAATATTTTCATAGATTGAAAAATCAAACTAGTATTTTTTGAAATTTTAAACAAGCAAGACTTCACATGTTCCTAATTCTGTCTTTCTGGAGAATGTGAATTTAATCTAATCTTTGTATACAAAACAGTTCTTAGAAGACTTGAAGTCAAGTCAACATGCTTTAACTGAGTGTAAACTCTGTGAGAGGCACTATGATGAATACGGAGGATACCAGAAAAAGGAAAAACAATCCTTGTCCTCAAGGACCTTTCAATTTAATGGGTGGAGACAATATGTAAATAACTAAGGGCAATATACCATGCAGGTTGAAGATAATCTTGTAGGAAAGATTTCTTTAAAGAGATGGGATTTTTGATTCTTAAAAAATTTCTTGCAAATGGAATTTTTGTTGAGACCTGAAGGAAACTGGGGAAGCTAGAAGACAAAGATGATGAGGGAGAGAGTTTCAAGCTTGAAGGATTGTCAATGAAAACAGATAGTACATAGTCATGTGAGAGGGATAACAAGAAAGGGAGTAAAGTATAAGAAAACTGGAATTGTAAGTTGAAGATAAATATCTCATCCCCACTAGGTCCTCGCTTATTCAAGATAAATATCCCTAGTTTTTCAGTCAATCCTTATCTTGTATTTTTAATGTATATTTATGTATATGTGAATAAACATATTTAATTTATGTGTCTATTGATGTATGTATAATTAATAGATATAATTTTTATTTATATTTAACAACCTTATATTGTATAATCTTGAGTCCCAAATTTGTCTCATTGTAATCTCTACCCCCTGTTCATTAGCTTTATTCTTTGGGGCCAAACTGAACTAGTCTGATTTCCTCTTCCACATCACAGCCTTTCAAATTCTTAAACAAAGTTATAGTTTCCCTCATAAATTTTAGCTTCTCAAAGCAAAACATCTCCATGTACTTCAACTGTTTTTCACATAGCATGGTCTCAAGACTCTAGACCACCTTGGTCACCCTCTTCTGGATGTTCTTCAGCTTTCTAACATTCTTTCTAAATGTCCTTTTGTTATTATAACATGTATAATTATTTGTATACATATTCCTTTTTTTTTTTTTTTTTTTACTAAACTGTAACCTCCTTGAGAACAAGGAATTATGCTATTTCTATCTGTGTATTACCACTCAGCACCAGCATAGTACCAGTCATATAGTAAGCATTTTATGTGATTGCTTTCTTAGTCATATGCCTCTTGGTTAAATTAATCAATATATAATACCCTTTCTCCTATTAACAGTATTTTTTTTACTATCAAAAGAGAGCCTCTTTGTTATAATTTTCTCTTTTGCTGTAGGAAACTACATGAAGCTTTTCCTGATCCCCTAATTGCTAGTGTTTCCCATTCCCATGAACTTATATTTCTTTTGCAAATGCTTATTTTGTATATTCTTGCATGTGAACATGTTGTCTCCCTCAACATAATGTATGCTTTTTGAAGGCAGGGATTGTTTCATTTTTATCTTTGTGTTTTAAATGAATAATGCAATGCTGGCACATAATAAACAATTAATCCTTTTTCTTTCTTGATTAAGATATAATACTTCTTCCCTATTAGTCACACTATCTTATCACCATCAAAGGGTTACTTCTTATCAGACTCTTTCTATTTTTGACTCCATATAACTTCACATTACTGGCAGTTAGAGGGGCAAGAGAAGTCATTGCTTGCTACACACTGACCCAGAACAGTATCTGTGAAGTGATTGTAACCTTCTGAGTTGACCACTGTCCCACAGCATGTGATGGTTGGGGAGCTCAAACTCCAGGATTATGCCAGTGGGGGAGACAGGAAAGCTGGAGTGCAAAGTTCCATCAAAGGTTCTCTCCCTCTCTGTGTCTCTGTCTGTCTGTCTGCCTGTCTGTCTGTCTCTCTGTCTCTCTATCACTTTCTCCCTCCCTCTCTCTGTCTCTTTCTGTCTGCCTGTCTGTCTCTGTCTCTGTTTTGTCTTTGTCTCTCTCTGTCTGTCTCTCTGTGTCTGTCTCTGCTTAGTCTCTCTGTCTCTGTCTGTCCATCTGTTTCTCTCTGTCTCTCTCTGTCCCTGAGCTTTACTTGATTCCCATTTACTACAGGTCACTTCACTTATGAGCAGAACAAGTAACTGAGGAATGGCTAGAAGATCCACAACGGAGGCACAGCCTTTCTGTGACTTCTTGGAGCTAGTATGATTTAGGGTTGGGTTCCCCCTTGATTGACTAGATTCCTTTATGTCTGAGGTAGTAGGGCTAAAGGAAGGCCTTGAAGGTTTGGAGAGACAGTCTCAAAACTCACAAAACTTACATGTCAATGATACATGTCAATCGTATGTCAGCTTTTCTGGGTAGAATTAACAATTCTCTTTAAGATTCAGCAAGATTTCTGAAAATCCTGGACAGATTCAGCCAGCCATTCTTGGAACCACTGTTGCCTTAGTCCAGCCAGTGAAGTCTCTAAACTTCTCTATTTCTTTTGAGGACAAACCATTCTTCTAGTCACAAAGGTTTACAGCCTTAATCTTCTAACTCTTTCTAAAGTGTGGGTCTGATCATGTCTCACCTTCCATCTCAGAACTCCCCTCTTTGCCCTTTTCAATTTGACCATGCTGGCCTGTGTACAGTTTGGCATATAAATGACAGTCCATCTCTGTGACTTCGCATTAGAATGCTCTCCCTCGGACACGTGAAACCTCTGATTTCTTGAAAAACTTTAACTCAGAGAATGCTTTCTTCATGAAGCCTCTCCCAATTTCCCCCAAATGCTGGTACACTTGCTCTCTACACTACCTTCATATGCATTTTTTATACAGAATGTATGGTGACATAGAAGACACTTGTCTTGTTGAAGTAGCCTATAACCTACATATATTTTTAGCCCAAAGAATGGCAGAATTGAAAAATACTATTAGTGTCCTTGTGACTAGTCTTTAGGGGGGTTCATGAGGCATCTCAAAGAGAAACAGAGGACTAGGAGAAATTGAGACATGAATGAAGTGACATAATTTATTTTATCTCTAGGAAAGACCTGAAGTTGCTGAGGATAAACTGTACATTTATACTATACTGAGCATCCTGGATTTATACTTCCTGAGCAAATTCTATAGCCCTCTATCATATTTTGTGTTGGTATATGTTTGGTTATTTTTAATGTTTGTGATTATTATTATTAATAAATTAATATGCTTAGAATTTCATCTGTTATGCACCCAGTACGTGGTCTAACACATATATACTGATTACATGTATCTACATTTCAGTATGTCAGTGTCAAATGGCAAGTGGTGGAAAGGAAACACGTCTGATTTGAATTCATTTGAATTTACCTTGAATTTGAATGACACCCTGTTTGGATGAAGTCCCTCTCTCTATAGTGGGACGTTTGTTCCAGGGATACAAAACTATCAAGTCTTAACAGTAGGGCTTCTCCATTTATGTCCCAGAGTAAATGGCTTCTAAGGCCACAAATAGAATATGGGACCCCTATTTCCCAGCCCCTTACATTAATTTGACAGATATTTGACAGCATTCTAAAACTGGCAGGGCTCTGTGATGTTCCAGGTAGATAGTCTGCCTGGACCATCCTTTGTTTCATACTTTATGATTCCTTGCTTCATGATCTTTGGTATTCTTCCAACTTTTGGAACACTGGAAGATCCTAAGTCAATATCTGCTTTTCTTTAATTAGAAGAAAATAACAGTTTATGAACTAGTTATCACCTGCTTAAAACTTGTTTTGTAAGAGAACAGTTTTTTAGAATGTGGCACATGCTTGGAATTTCTCTTGCGCAAACTTTGGGAACTTTTTTTTAAACTGAATTCTAGAATTAGAATATTAGAAAAGCCCTATTTTCTTGGGCAATTTAATAGATGATACTTTCACTTGCATTGGGACAAGTGAGAGACTATTCTTTTCTAGAGGAATATGTTAAGGGGGAAACGAAAACATTTCCCAGGCAACAGACAGTAAATATTCTGTTGAGGAAAGCTGTTCTCAAGAAAGGAGCTACTTAATGGCCTAAAGCATTTATGTGCTTCACTAGTTCTTTTAACATCAGTTTCCTCATATATAAACATGGGGATTTTTTTTTTTTTTGCTTTTTTTTATTAAAGCTTTTTATTTTAAAAAACATATGTATGGATAATTCTGCCATATTAACCCTTGAAAAACCTTGTGTTTCAATTCCCTCCTTCCCTCACCCACCCCCAGGTGACAAGTAGTACAATATATATTAAACATGGGAGAAATATATGTTAAATACAATATATGCATACATATTTGTACAATTATCGTGCTGCACAAGAAAAATCAAATCAAGCCAGAAAAATGAGAAAGAAAATAAAATTCAAATAAACAACAACAAAAAGAATGAAATCCCTCAGTTCCCACAATCCTCTCTCTGGGTGTAGATTGCTCTCATCATCACAAGATCAGTGGAACAGGCTTGAGTTATCTCATGATTGAAAAGAGCCACGTCCATCAAAATTGATTGTCATATAATTTTGTTGTTGCCATGCACAGTGATCTCTTGCTTCTGCTCACTTCACTCAGCATCAGTTCGTGTAAGTCTCTGCAGGCCTCTGTGAAATCATCCTGTTGATTGCTTTTTTACAGAATAATAATATTCCATAACATCCATATACCACAACTTATTCAGCCATTCTCCAACTCATGGGCATCCACTCAGTTTCCAGTTTCTTGCCACTACAAAAAGGGCTGTCACAAACATTTTTGCAATGTGGGTCCCTTTCCTTTTTTTAAGATCTCTTTGGGATATAGGCCCAGTAAAGACATTGCTGGATCAATGGGTATACACAGTTTGATGGCCCTTTGGGCATAGTTCCAATTGCTCTCCAGAATGGTTGTATCCATTTACAATAAAAATGGGAATATTAACAGCACCTATATATGAGTCTCAGTTTCCTCTTTTATAGATTGAAAATGCTAGACAAGATGACCTTTAAGGTCCTCATAAATGTTTGCTTAGAAGCAAATAAAAGTATCTAGAAGCAAGATTATTCTTCATATGAATCTTAGAATATTGGTTGACATCAAACTTTCCTCTTTCTGTCTGTTCATCTTTCTCTTCTCTCTCTCTCTCTCTCTCTCTCTCTCTCTCTCTCTCTCTCTCTCTCTCTCCCCCTCTCTCTCTCTCTCTCTCTTTCTCTCTCTCTCTCTTTCTCTCTCCTCTCTCTCTCTCTCTCTCTCTCTCTCTCTCTCTCTCTCTTTCTCTAATTTTTTATATGTAATGAAGCTCCTTTGTTAACCTCAGGCTCTTGCCAAAATATACTTTTTTTAAATTATTAAAAATGTATATATTATATCTATTGTATTTTTATAACAAAACCTCATATTTCTGTAGTGACTTACAGTTTTCAAAACATTTTCATATACATTGTCTTCTTTGATTTTCACAATCCTAGGTCCAACTGATATTGCTGTTGTTCTTTACTTATTTTGGTCATGTCTGATTCTTTACGACCCCATTTGGGATTTTTTTTTAATAACTTTTTGTTGATAGAACCCATGCCAGAGTAATTTTTTATAGCATTATTCCTTGCACTCACTTCTGTTCCCTCCACCCCCTCCCCCAGATGGCAAGCAGTCCTTTACATGTTAAATATGCCACAGTATATTCTAGATACAATATATGTGTGTAGAACTGAACAGTTTTCTTGTTGCATAGGGAGAATTCGATTCAGAAGGTATAAATAACCCTGGAAGAAAAACAAAAATGCAAGCAGTTTATATTCATTTCCCAGTGTTCTTTCTTTGGGTGTAGTTGGTTCTGTCCATCCTTGATCAATTGAAACTGAATTAGCTCTCTTTAACAAAGAGATCCACTTCCATCAGAATACATCCTCAAACAGTATCGTTGTTGAGGTATATAATGATCTCCTGGTTCTGCTCATTTCACTTAGCATCAGTTCATGTAAGTCTCTCCAAGCCTCTCTGTATTTATCCCGCTGGTCATTCCTTACAGAACAATAATATTCCATAACATTCATATACCACAATTTACTCAACCATTCTCCAATTGATGGGCATCCATTCATTTTTTTTAAATTTTTATTTAATAATTACTTTATATTGACAGATTCCATGCCAGGGTAATTTTTTTTTTTTTTTACAACATTATCCCTTGCACTCGTTTCTGTTCCGATTTTTTTTTCCCCTCCCTCCCTCCACCCCCTCCCCTAGATGGCAAGCAGTCCTTTATATGTTGGATATGTTGCAGTATATCCTAGCTACAATATATGTTTGCAGAACCGAACAGTTCTCTTGTTGCATAGGGAGAATTGGATTCAGAAGGTATAAATAACCTGGGAAGAAAAACAAAAATGCAGATAGTTCACATTCGTTTCGATGGGCATCCATTCATTTTCCAGCTTCTAACCATTACAAACAGGGCTGCCACAAATACAAAATATACTTTCATTCACTAATTGAGAGAATATTTGAGAGTTACAGGGCTCACAGCTGCACAGCTTTAATTGGATCCAATTATCATCTTTGGAAAAAGTATTTTGTTAGTTGTCAGCAAACTGGTTGATAAAAGGGTGAGTGGTGTTAGCTAGGTGGTACAATGGATAGTGTGACAGACCTGGAGTCAGAAAGAATCATCTTCATGAGTTCAAGTTTGGCTTTAGATATTTATTAGCCATGTGATCCTGGTCAAATCATTTAACCTGTCTGCCTCAGTTTCTCATCTGTAAAATGAGCTGGAGAAGGAAAAACCATACTAAGGGAACTGAGGGGATTAAGACAAGAAGTGGTTAATTGTGGGAATTGAGTGAATCTTGTGACTCAATTCTGGAGCTAGCTTAGTTCTATTCAATTAAAGGTCTAGTCCAAATTCCGTCATGTGAAAAGACTTTATTCAGTTATGGGAATCAGGAGAAAACCTTATTGCATTGTTTACATCTGGCCCTGTCTACCTGAGAAACTGGACCTCTTGTACCTGCTATTTAGCATCTTTTACTAGTTATGCTGATCAGAAACCCAGTCAGATCCAAAGATCAATGCAAGGAGTTTTCTCACAATTGTACATTTCAACTAACCCATATTTCTTATATGAAAAGTGGGTCCATACTGATCAATCAGGTACTGTTTCCATGTTCCTTTGTATACAGACTTGTGGAAGGAGTAGGATAACGCCTTTTCTGATTTCAGGAAATTGCACGTTTTTATTCTCTTCTTTCCAACTTGGAAAGCCCCTAATGTTTCCTCCAATTAGAAAATGGAGATTATCTAAGGTTGTAGATTGGTTAATTGTTTCTTTTTAATTAATTGGCCTATTTCATTAATTGTTTTCAATATAGAAATATCTTTTTCCCCCTGTATTTGAGGTCCATTGAGAAGGTCTGGTCCCTGTTTGTTGGGCAATTCTTATGCAGCGATTAATAAATTGACGTGCTTAGAAGATCCAACCTTTGTTTCCTCAGTGATTTCATCTTTCACCAAGTCCCAAAACATTCTGGTATCTTTATCAAGAAAACTCTGTATGGGTTATGAAGAGTCACCGGACACCATTAAAATAATTTGAACAGCAACAATCAATAAACAGCAGGTCTTTACATAAGCCTTACATGGGTGTGAAAATTAGAATGGTTAAATAAATTCATTCTAGAAATTATAGCTAAACACAACTCTAAGAAATCAAAAATAATAAAATGCCCTTTCCCCTTGTACCTTTAGCATACAAAAAGAAGAAAGAGACCCTCGTATGTAACAGACATAACATTCTATATCCTTGATATCTCATCAGCTCTGTAGGTCCACAAATAATAATTTATATATATATATATACTATACTTATATTTATATAATACTTTAAAGGTTGAAAATCTTTCATCACAACAACCCAGGGGGTAGACACTGCACATATTATTATCTCCATTTTACAGATGAGAAAATTGAGGCTTTTAAGCCTGGAGTGATTTTTAGAATTAATAAGTGCTTGCTATAGGACTTTTATTCAGTTTTAATTCCAGCTGTCTGTTAACAAATCAACAAGCACTTATACATACTGTGCAGCCTTTAGTATCCTCATTTTACTGAACAGGAGATTAACAAAAATGTTAAGTCATATGGTTAAGTAAGCGTTGAAGCTGAGATTTAAATTCAAACCTTTTGATTCCAAATTCTATGTTACTGTTGTTATTTTTTCCAATTGGTAGATAATACCAGCCTCATCATATTTCAGTGCTCTAATCAAATTTCCTAAGAAAGTTAAATAAATGATGAGGCCTTTACTTGCCTAAAGGACTTTTCAGGGATAAGGCTGTCTCTTCAAATTATCTGAATGTTGTCCTGATTCCTTTCCTTTTAAAATGTCTCTGCTTGGTGAATTTGACTAGACACTATGGAGGTGGAAGCATGTAACACTTGGGAGTTAAATGCCTATGGAACTAATTATCACCTGTGAAGCACCATGAAGATGAAAGCTGCTAGGTGGAATAGGGTCAATAATTACTGGAACTGTAACAGTTTGAGGCTCTTTTATTTACAGGCTATTTTCAGTGTTTGATGTAACAAAGAGAGACGGTTGCTTAAGAGTTCCATCAAACAGCAGAGGGGCATGGATTGTATGTTGACTTTTGATATCTTTCTGACAGATGGAGAGGAATCCATGTCACTCCTTTCTCTTCTTTTCTCTTTTTCTCTTTCATGAGACAAATTAAATTGGACAGTCAAGAAAAAGTTTATATAGAGATCTGATTTTGTCAGGTGCTGGTGATCTCTTGGGAAGAAAAGTCCCTAGGAATGATGAGTTTTAGGAGGTTTTCATAATGTTTAATATTACAGAAGCAATAGGAAATTGAAGATTTTGGTTCTCAAAGGTACCTTACAGACAATTTACTATAGTTTTTTCGTTTTATTGATGAGGGGACTGAAACTCAGAGAGACTTACCTTAAAGAATATAACCTCCTTGAGGTTTCCCTCAATTGTTTTGTTATTGTCTTTTTTTCTACAATGTTTAACTTAAGATAAGTGCTTGGTTGTCCAAAATCAGGATTTGGATACAGATTTTCTCACTCCAAATCTAGTGCTCAATTCATTATTCTGCACTGCTACATCAAGTTTTTCTTCCTGCTGTCCTTGAGGTGCCCTAGAAATCATCTTCCAACTTGTAGCTTTATTTTACATTAATTTTCCTACAAATTTTATTGATGTTTGTTTTTATGTCACATTCATTTCCAAATATACGCCCCATGAAAGCAGGAATAAATAAGAAGGTCTTACTTATTTGTGATTGTATCCCCAATGTCTGGCATAGAGTACATAACCAATAAATGCTTTTTCATTTATTCATCCATTCATTTAAAGCTCTGTCATTTTACTAATTTGATGGGTGTGAGGTGATTTCTTAGGGATTTTTAATTTGGGGCAGGAAATTTTTTGAGATTTTGAATTTTTTTGAGATGATTTTATGATAGTTTATATTTATGATTTTGAAGACTTTACACACACATTTTCACTCTTAGCTAATCTAACCCTTGATGGTGAAAGAGGCCTAAAAACAGGATTAGGACCTTGGAAATGGAGCTGGTTTCTGGATGGTTGGCAATTTGCAACTGTTTCTCTGCACCTATATTCTAAGTGTGAGATAAGTCCATCAAAGATAGTATCAGAAGTAAAAAAAGTATTTTGCACAGTGTCCACAAAATTATTTCAGGCAGAACTAGGAGGTTGCAAGCCTTAGGCTATGTGAGGGAAGGGTCAATGTCAAGCTGTTGGTTTTGGCAGAGATGGCAATAGAAACTGTTTTTTAACTGAGGTGTCAAATATTTAAAAATATATTTTGGAAATATTCAGAGAACACATTTAGTATTAAGACTTATTGTATTTTCATTTTTTTTCTGGTTTATCATGAGCTTCAGATTAAAATTGCTTTAGTCAAACACTCCAGCAAGCTTGCAGCAATAGAAAATACCTTTCTCCCTGCTATCAGTTCTAGATCTGGTATAGCCCAACCACGAAACATCTCTCATTCCCTCCCTTTCCTGTGCAAAGCAAGCCAGGAAAATTACCACGGTTCAAGGCCACTAGACAAAGTTCACTCAACCCAGAGGCCCTGCAGATCTCTCCTCCCCAACCACACATAAGTGTGTGCTAGCAGGCCATAGGAAAAATGACCAGTTGTCCCCTAGATTTTTCTGTGACCCAGAAATGAAGACAAATGTGAGAAGGAAAGGGAAAGTTAGCAATGTTTCTTTTGGGAAAGATATTTTTCCTTCTAGTTAGAGCTTATTGGAATAAGATAGAATGCTCATTGTAGTGGACCCTTTTCTAAAATTGCACTGACATTCCAGGAAATGCTCCTTCCTCATCCCCACTTATTGGGAATTCCTGGTTTTATACAAGATTAAGTAAGTTCAAGGACCACTTTCTGTGTAAGGTCTTTCCTGGTTGTGCCAGCTGCTACCACTTTTCCCTCAAAAATCCTGTATCTGTTTTGATTGTACAATATGGGATTGTCTATTCCTTTTATTATGTAAATTCCTTTAAGGCTAGCACTGTTTTATTCTTGTGCCCAATAACAATTTAATAAATGCCTGATAATTGATGAAGCTCCTATGATATACAAGGCACAGGGCTAGACACTGGGAACAAACAGAAAAAAATGGAACAGTGTCTTGTCTGCTTGTTAATTAATAGATTATTAATTACTATTTTCTTTCAAAATTTAACCTCTTTGAAATAGTTAGGGGTGAGGAAAAATTGTACCTAAACATAATATAAAGTATACATACATAATACATACATACATATATATATATACATATATATATATATATATATATATATATATATATATATATATACACACACACACATATATTTTAAAGAATTCAGTATCTGGGAATAAATTTTTCTCCTCTCTTCTTCATTCTTATTCTAAAGGAAACAATCAGCATGTAGAATATGGACTGGTTTTGTTATTGCTTCATCATGTCTGAACCTTCATGATCCTTTTTGAGGTTTTCTTGGCAGTTACTGGAATGGTTTTCCATCTCCTCCAAGTCATTTTACAGATTAGGAAACTAAGGCAAACAGGGTGAATTGACTTGCCCTGGATCATAAGCTAGTAAGGACTTGAAGCAAGATCTGAACTCAAAAGATGAGTCTTTCTTGGCTCTAAGCTTAGTACTCTATTACACTATGCTACCTAGTTGCCCTGGACTGATTTTACTCATTTACATTTTCATGTTATTTGAGTAATTTCTTTTCTGAATCATCAGGTTGTCTAGAATTCTCTCCTTAAACATTAGTCACTACAGTTATTCCTTTCACATCATGACTTTCCTCATTTCTCTTTTAATATATCACAAGTCAGCATAAGACATTGAATGGACATTTTTAGTAGTTTTGCAGAAGCTGCAGATGACACCAAAGAAAAAGTTTAGAAATTTAGAAATGTGTTGTATAATATTAAAAGAAAAAGAAAAAAAATCAGATTTCTTAATTAATATGAAGGGAGGGTCAAAAAAATTTAGGTAGATATTCCAGACTATGGAGTCACTGTTCCCCTAATATCATCCCCCATCATGTGGAAGGGCTATTGTGAAAGAAACCATTTTATAACTTTAATATTCTGTTTACATATGACTCAAAAAATTAATTTTGTGAAAAGAGGTGTTATAATTTTAAAATAGGACAAATTATATCTAGAGTAAGCTCAATCCTTTCTTGTGGAGATGCAATATAGTGTAGTAATTAGAGTTACACTGGAGTTAGAAAAAATATGAATTCAACATCATTTCACATTCTTGCTATTGCTGTGTCAATGTTTTCCTAGTTCTGCTTGTTTCACCAATATCAGTTCATATAAATCTTTCCAGGTCTTTATAAAATCAACTTGTTCTTAATTTTTTATGGAACAATAATTATTCCAGAAGGAGGATTTCAGAGAGGCTTGGAGACACTTACATGAACTGATGCTGAGTGAAATGAGCAGAACCAGGAGATCATTGTGCAACAAGATTATATGATGATCAAATCTGATGGACGTGGCTCTTTTCAACAATGAGATGATCCAAACCAGTTCCAATTGTTCAGTAATGAAGAGAGTCAGCTATATCCAGAGAGAGAATTATGGGAAATGAATGTGGACCATAACATATCCATTCTTTCTGTTCTTCTTTGCTTGCATTTTTGTTTTCCTTCTCAGGTGTTTTCTTTCTTTCTAGGTCGGATTTTTCTTGTGCAGCAAGATAACTGTATAAATATGTATAGATATATTGTATTTAACATATACTTTAACATGTACTGGACTATCTGCCATCTAAGGGAGGGATGGGGGGAAGGAGAGGAAAAGTTGGAACAGAAGGTTTTGCAAGGGTCAATGCTGAAAAATTACCCATGCATATGTTTTGTAAATAAAAAGCTGTAATAATTTTTATAAAAGGACTGCTAGAAACATTTTTGCATATGTGGGTCCTTTTCTTTTTTCTCTTTTATGATGTCTTTGGGATACAGGCCCAGTAGTGATACTGCTGGATCAGAGGATGTGCACAGGTTTATAGCCTTTTGGGCATAGTTTCAAATTGTTCTCCAGAATAGTTGGATCAGTTCTCAACGCCACCAACAATGCATTAATAGCATAACATTTCTATATACCTGATAGGAGAAGAGAAACTTAGAATGAGTTGATGAAGAAACGTGAAACATCCTTTTGACAAGAAAAAAATAGTTTTTACTTTTCTATGTGTACTTCTGATCTCTTAAAAATAGCTTTCAAATTCAAGATACATGTGTGCCAACATCAGCCCTGAGCTTAAAGTCAGGAAGATCTCAGTTCAAAACTAGTTTCAGATACACACTGACTCTGTGATCTGGCGAAAACTTTTGTTTGTTTGTTTTTGCCATTTAACCTTTGTTTGCTTCATTTCCTGAATTGCAAAATGAGGATAATAATAGTAACTACCTCCCAAGGTTGCTATAGGGATCTGAGATATTTGTAAAATCTTTAGCATAGTGCTTGGGAAACAGTAGATGCTGAATAAATGCTTCTTTCCTTTCTTATATACTCTTGCTCAGACCATACCAGAGGGCACATTATTTCAAAGCAAAAGCATTTAAAGAAAAAGAATAGCAAAATTAAGTTGATTTTTTTTTTAAAAATTAAGAGCCCTTAGAGGCCAGATAGAGTAATTCTTTTCCTTTACAAATTAGGAAACTAAAGTCCATAAAGACAAAGGGATTTGTTTCAGGTCATAGAAGTAGTAAATCGCAATATATGGATTCCAATCCAGAATCTGTGACTTCATATCTAGTTCTTTTTACATTGTACCATATTCATTGCAAGAAACTCTCCCTCATGTCTATAAGGGCACACATTCTCAAAGTTTCCTCAAGTTATTGGTTGGAAAAGACACATATATAGATCAGAAAACACATGTTTTTAAGATTATGACCCTACTGGAACATTGCTCCCTCCTGACAGTGGTTCTGGGCAGAGAGCTGAAGTTATCTGATGGGTGGCTCTGGGGGCTGTTTTATAATGCAGCTGATATTGCTATCTGCTGGTTCTCTTTAGGGAAGGGTTCACAACACTCATGAATATAGCCCATTATCACAAAGCTATTTGGGTTCTTTTTATGAGATACATCTATAGCCATTCCTAGCCAGAACTGTCAAACAGTCAAATATGTCTTTTGAATGGCTTTGTATTCCCCTTTGAGAAATGGCATGGGTCACAGAAATCTTTCCTTGGAGTAGGAAGATAGATTCAACTCCTGTTTCTGGAAGGTTTCCCCCCCTCCCTTTTTATCCAACTAGTATGTGTTGTATTTTTTTTTTTTTTCTGAGTCAGTTGAGGTTAAGTGACTTGCCCAGGGTTACACATCTAGGAAGTGTTAAGTGTCTGAGATCAGATTTAAACTCAGGTCCTCCTGACTTCAGAGCTAGTGCTATATCCACTGCGCCGCCTAGCTGTATTCTTTTTTTTTTTTTTTTTGAAAAAAATTTTATTTCTGGTTATACATGTATATTCATT
This sequence comes from Antechinus flavipes, assembly GCF_016432865.1. Classification (NCBI taxonomy): domain Eukaryota; kingdom Metazoa; phylum Chordata; class Mammalia; order Dasyuromorphia; family Dasyuridae; genus Antechinus; species Antechinus flavipes. Next base: position 420,683,389 of record NC_067400.1, read on the forward strand.
TTTAAAAAATACACGGTAATGAATTCATACACAATTTCTTGGTCTGTATGAATCATTTTGTATTTCTGTATGAATCGTGTTGGGAGAGAAAAAATCAGAACAAAAGGGAAAAACCATGAGAGAAAAAAAAAAAAAAACAGAAGAAAAAGAAAAAAAGTGATCATAACATTTTGATTTATATTCAGTCTCCATAATTCTCTTTCTGCAGATGGTGTTTTCTATCCAAAGTTTGTTGGGATTACCTTGGATTGCTGAAATGCTGAGAAGAACCAAATCTTTCATAGTTAATCATCACATAATTTGTTATTACTGTGTACAATGTATTCCTGGTTCTATTTGTTTCTTCAGCATAAGTTCATAGAAATCTTTCCAGGCCTTTCTAAAGTCAGTTTGTTCATAATTTTTTATAGAACCATAATATTCCATTACTTTCATATACCATAACTTATTCCCCAATTGATGGGGATCTACTCATTTTCCAATTCTTTGCCACCACAAAAAGAGCTGCTACATTTTTACACATATAGGTGCTTTTCCCTCCTTTATGATTTCCTTGGGATACAGACTCAGTAGCTGTCTCTGGAAGTTAATAAACATTTGATCATGGGCAAATCACTTGACCCTCAATGTTCCAGGAAACTTATTAAGATATAAACTGAAGTTGAGGTGTTAATATGAGGAAATTTCTTAATAGGAACTCTCTATATTGATGAAATCATAGGTCTGATTGAAAAAAAAAGTTCCATCTAAGCCTGGGGAAAAGATAGGTAACTAATCATCTGCAAGCTTTTATACTGTTGACCACCTCTTCTTCTTGAATACTCTCCTCCCTTGCCTTCAGTGACATCATTCTATCTTATTCTCCTGCTCTATGTTTAACCGTGCCTTCTCCATCTCTTTTGCCTAACCTGTGGCAGAGAACTCCGAGTTTGTATTGAACTGATTAGCCACAGTCACCACAATGTAATTTAACACTAGCATAATGATGTCATTTTGGTCCTCTTTAAGAATGAAGAACCACAACCAATCAATCTCTTTTGCCATATCACCATAGATTTCCCACACATTTCATTTGAGTGTGTCCAAGGTTCAGTGCTAGATCCTTTTCTTTCTTTACACTCTCAGTGTTCTCATGAGCACTGATGATTTCAATTATCATTTCAATGCAGATGATTCCCACTTCTACATTGCTAACCCTAATTAATTTCCTGAATTTCAGTTCTGCATCCCCATCTGTCACCTGCATATTTGCACCTGGCTGTTTCATTAGTATTTCAACACAAGAAATCCAAAAAGGAACTTGCATTTCTCACCAAACTCTTCTTTCAAATTTTCCTGTTTCTGTTGTGCTCATCACTATCATTATTGTTTGTAGTCTCTTTCCTTTCCTTCAATCTCCACATTCAATCACTTGCCAAGTCTCGTCACTCCTACCTCAATTACATTCATCACACAAATCCTCCCCCCCTTTACTTACCCATCCACCATGTAGTTCAGGCTTTTATTGTTTCTTACCTGGATTATTGTAATAGCTTCCTAAATGCTATCTTTATTTCCAGTATATGACAGCTACCTCAGTCATTCCACTCTCTACATTCAATATCTAGTTATAGGCTGAGCTTGACTATTCTTACTTGTGACAAGAGTTTTGTTTTGTTTTGTTTTGTTTTTCTTTTTCTTTGTCCAATGGTGGGAGTGGGATTCATACAGAAAAACAAAATGAAAAATTTTAAATTTTAAATAAAAAAAAGAAAAAAATTTGTTCACTGTTTCTACTTATGTCTTAATCCTACTCATTAAATTCTTTCTGGTATAACTTTTAGGATGGAAGGGCTGATTTCCTAACTATTCCTGTCTTAGCAATTTGCTAGTCTCAGGTGAATGTACTGGCCATTCCTTTTACACCCCAAATGGCAATCAATCACAGATAGCTCTGAGTCCATTTAGACTGATACATAGAAATTGATATTGTATGTAGCTGTTATCTTTCTTCTTCTACAATTCTTTCTGCAGCCTCTCCCTTTCAGCCCTGGACTGCCTGATACCCTCAAATTAATTCAGCTAATTGAAGGTCCTTTGCTGGAGGTATACATAGTGACTCACCAGCCAAGAATCAAGGAACAACTGGAGCTGCTTGTGGCTTCTTTGTTCTCAAAAGACCAAGAAATCATGTCAATAGTTTAAATCTTTAGTCTCTTGAGCTAGCCTAGACTCATCCAATAATACCTCAAAACCTTTTAAGGTTAGCCCACCTTGAATGGGAGAATGTTGCTTCTACCATAAACCATTGTGTTTTCCTCCTATTTTTCTTTGATTCTTTTACATTCATTCTTTTATTCCTTCAGTTTTTATCCTTGATGACTTACCTTTGACGAACTCTTCTGCCACAATTCCAATCTTTCTTCAAGTTATTCCTAGAGCTGAGGTCCTATCCAAGATTTGGTTCAGAGATAAAATCTTTTTGAGCTCCCTGAATGGAGCCAATAAGCTTCTGAACCATTTGTTCCCAACCTTGAACATCATCTTAAATTCTATTTCTGGTGAACAGATCCAGATTTTATAGTCATAAAGTAATAATAAAGAGATATTTTGGTTCTACCCCTTTGCTTCCAGTCTGGAAGAAGGTTGTAAATGGAATCTTCCTTTAAGTCAGAAATCTGACCCAGTGCCTTAATCATAAAAATTGGGTCCAAACAAGCCCCAAGTGGTTGTGGCCTGGGAATTTAAGACCTTGTCCTATCCCCTTCTGCCAACCTTTACTATGCTGGTCTATCTCTAACGTCCAGTACTGGCACACAGGACTGTGCCCTCATGTTTCCTGTGGTGCCAAAACTCGGGTATCTGCCCATGCCAGGTGGTCCCTAAACACATGAGTTTTGGACAAGGTTTCTTTTACACAATTCTCCTATTAGCATTTACATTTAGTCTGCCCAGGAAAGTCAGCTGCCGTACAGGCTTCCAAGTGAACAGCTTGAAGCCCTGAAGCGATTTCTTCAGCTTCCTTCTACCCCAGCCAATCCCTCCAAGATACCCAGAGAGGGGGAAACTCTGGTAATGGTGTCAAGCCTGTTAAAAATCTATTTATACTGATTTCACTCAAGCTCTGACTCTGGGTCTACTCATTATACTCCATTCCCCACCCTTTGAGATATTCTGTTTTTCCATTCAAAAGCTACATAGGACCCAGTACTAAAGCATTTAGGTATGTCACTTGTGACACTATTCTTTTATCCTTTCCCTCAGAATATTAAAATTGCAAGTACTAGGAATCCATTAATGCTTAATCTTGCTGGCTATTTGCACAGGGTGGAAGCCTTGCCAGTTTGTGTGAGTCACTCTAATCTTCCTCATTATCGTGTTCTTTATATCAAGATTCATCATAGAGTCCAACCTTCTCCTTTAAAGATTGTTACAGGGATTCACTCACAAACTATTCACACTGATTCATAGCTTCCACGCAGTCCTATTATTCTCTAATATATCTCTCATTTTCGTAACAGGATTATATCAACTCATTTATTCATTGCTGTTATCCTCTTCCTGCCTCTTATTTTCATGTAGTATTCTAATTATATTTTCTTCAGGCACTCAAAAAGTACTCTATACTCCAGTGCCCCTTTCACTATTTACCATCATTAGGAAATATCCAAACCTTTCTTTTATAGCCTGAGAGAGAATCAATAACTATAGGCAGCTGTGAACCATCTTTAACATAGGCACATAACTGTATCCATTTTATTGTCTTTCACCCCTCATGGATCTGCTAAAATGCTTCATGGCTTTTATGTCATGCTTAACAGAGGCAAAAGGCAAAAATTTACAATCTGATGAGCTGGTTCATTTTAGGAAACCAAAGAACAATTCATTGCAGAGATCATATCCACTGCCATCGTGGGAGTCATCTTTTCACAGGCTATACCAATCTTCCTCCCATTTCGACACAATGTGTACTTCCATAAGTGTTTTTCAAAACACACACAAAAAAATCTTGAAGGAATGAGCTTCTTGCAGTTGATATCACATTTGAGGTAAAGGAGTGTTGCCCTCCATCACTGTCAATAATTACCAGAAGAATCTAGAGCATTTCTAAACTGCTTAGCAACTCAATCAAAACCAAATCCCCTGGAAATTATTTTTAGTAGACTCAAATTGGCCATCGTCTACCTATCTGTACATCACAGCCTAGGAGGATTGGCTAGAAGTGAAGGTTGAACATCCAATGCATCAATTACACTGGCAGACCCCTCTACAGACCATGAACTTTTTTGCCATTGGATCTACCTGCAGGTATTAGAATTAATTTCCCAGTAACAGGCATGAGATGCCTGGAGCCCATTGCTCTACCTGTGTGGTAGGACCAGTCACTTCCTGATGTAGCTTCTCTAATGCTGATATAACTTCCTTTCCTCATGCAACCTGACTAGCCTCAGCTTCCCTGATGTAGCTTGTTGGTCTACTAGGAGCATAAAAGGTCCCACCTTACATAATGACTGTCCCTCAGACTTGGTGGGTATTCTTGACTATGTGAGTCCCAATATCCTAGAGACTGAATGAGTTTCCAGGTGAAGACTGGGGACGGGTTGGGGGTGATGGTTCAAGTCTAGAGAAGTTAAAATTCTTTCTATGTTGGGCAAAGTAAATTTCCTCGATTAATGTTTAATGACTTGGTCACCACTTACTGTTCTAAGTGCTGAGGAAGCAATCAATTAAAATGCCTAAAATCTGGAGATGATAAAAACAATGATTTTGTTAAAGAAGATCAAGAAGGCCAGTGTCGTTGGTAGGGAGTATAGTGTAAGAAGACTGGAAAGATAAGAGAGAGCCAGGTTGTTAAAGATTTTGAATACTAGACAAAGGATTTGTATTTGATTCTAGAAGAGATAGGGAGTTGTTGGAGTTAACTGAATGGGATAAGGCAATAACTTGTGGAAGAGCAATCTTTCCTTTCTAACACATATTGTTTAACAAATTATATTGGGAGAGAAAAATCAGAGCAAAGGAAAAAACCATGGAAGAAATAAAAAAAAAAAAAAACAGAAAAAAGAAGTGAACACTGTTTTACATTAAATCTCCACAGTTCTTTTTTTGGATGCAGATTGCATTTTCTGTCCAAAGTTTATTGGGATAGCTTTGGATTACTGAACCACTAAGAAGAACCAAGCCTTTCATAGTTGATCATTGCACATTCTTGCTGTTATTGTATACAATGTATTTCTGGTTCTGCTTGTTTCACTCAGCATCAGTTCACATAAATCTTTCCAGACCTTTCTCAAATCAGCTTGTAGAACAATAATATTCCATTACCTTCATATATCACAACTTGTTCAGCCATTCCCCAATTGATGGACATCCACTCCTTTTCCAATTCTTTGCTACCACAGAAAGAGCTGTTACAAATATTTTTGCACACGTGAGTCTTTTTCCCTCCTTTATGATTTCCTTGGGAAACAGACCTTAAGTGCAGGTGTCCTGCCTGTTTAGAAGGTTCACTCTAAAACCAATGCCTTCTTAGGTCAGGTTTGACTTTGGGACAAAATGAAGCCCTCAACAATTACTGGATATCTGTAATAAAATGATTAAGAGATTGTCTCTGTGCTTACCAATCTCTCAATATTCCCTGGCACACCTGTGAAAACTTCTCCTTCCTGAGAACTTCAACAGCAGAAGGATATAAAAATCTTTGTTCCTTTAGAGGCTTTTGCTCCTTTCTTCTAAAATAGGAGTTAAATAAAGATTTTTCCTCTCTTTCATCCAGTGATTCAGAATTACCACAAAGTTAACTAAGGCATCTCCTTTCTTCCAGGTAAATGCACACCCACCATAATTACATAGCAGCAGTTTAACCTCTCCCATATTATTAGAAAGCAAGATGACGCTTAACAATACTGCCCTTTTTGCCCCATAATCCCTTTCCAAGTAGGAGTTCCCTTAAAAGAAAGGAAGGATGCCAATTGAGGGGCATCTGAGCTTCTTCTCCATGCAGCCCTCTGGGGGGCAAAGACTTTGAATTGAAAGCAACTCAGCATTGGGGAAGAAATGAGGAATAGTTGGAGAGAAGCAGGACTATGTCCAATCACAGTCTATTTTTATCAGGTAAATCTTCCTGGAGATTGGATCCAAGAAACTGTTAAAAAGGGGAACTCATCCCCTTTCCAGGGTAGCATTGATTTAACACAGACATGGCTTCTGGGAGATAGGACACTTGACATTTACAGACAGATGCATTTTGATGCACTTGTTCATGAATAGAGACAACTCTCTTACCCTGAGATGGGGGAGTTCCATTTACCAGTTGAGGAACAGACTGAGGGCTACTTGGGTCAGACAAAACTGTTTTGTCCTTCATGAGAGGTCCTGTGTCGGACATGGATGATGTTACCATCTGGATGTCCCAATTGACATTGGATCCACTCCCCAACCAGTGGTGTTCTTGTAATAGCTCCTACCTGTTTTTTGTTTGTTTGGTTTTAGATATGTCTTTAAGTCATACTGTCATGTTCTATACAACTATCCATTGATCCTGATCCCAAAGGGTAGAGTCCTGTGTGTTCCAAGCTCCAGACCATTTGGTCAAACCGATGGCCACTGCCCAGGAACTTGTATAGATAGAGATCTTCTCATGTTTATTCCTCAAAAAAGAAAGGAAAGTATATTTCTTCTGCTTTCCCTTCTGGTTATTATGATTGCAAAGCATTAAATTTTTTCTCAATAGTATTTCATTTTTCCAAATACATGTAAAGATTTCAACATTCATTTTTGTAAAATTTTATGTTCCAGTTTTTCCCCTTCCTCCCTAATCTCTTTTCTCCCCAAGATAGGAAGCAATAGGTTAAACATGAGCAATCCTTTTAAACATATTTCCATATTTGTCATATTGTGCAAGAAAAATCAGACCAAAAAGGAAAAAAAAACACAGGAAAGAAAAAGCAAACACAATTTGTTTCCTTTTAAAATTTACATAGTTGTAGTCATTAGATTTTCTAGACTTTTTTCTGATTATTTACTCTACATCAATTTAGGTAAACTTTTCTATGTTTTTCCTTCTGAATTCTTTGTATTTATCATTTTTCCAATGCAATAATACTTCATTACATTTATATGTCAAAATTTATGGACACTTGCCTATTTTCAATTCTTTATTACCTCAAAAATGCTCTCATTAAAATTTGGCACATATTGGATCTTTCTTCTTGTGTTCTATCTCTTTAGGTTATGTGCCAGCATAAAACCAGCAGTGGATTTTTGAGGTCAAAGGGCATAGCCTTTTTTTTTTTTTTTTTTGCATATCTTCAAATTGTTTTCTGCAATATTTAGATCAATTTATAACTTCACCAATTATGTGTTAGTATGCCTGTTTTCTAGAACTCTTCTTATATGTATTAGGTACAAGATGAACCTCTGAAATGCTTTGATTTTCACTTTTTTATTATAAGTGACAGAGAAAAATCTTTCATGTGATTGTTACTAGTTTTCAGTTCTTCTCTTGAAAATCCACAACATTTTTTGATAATCTGTTGGAGAAGAGCTCTTAGTTTATATGTTTATGTTAATTCAAGGAGGGTTTGGTTTGGTTTTAAGAAAAAGTGGAATAGACTGACAAACCCAGAGAAACATAGTACTGTATGTTCTTACTAGTTTTGTGGTTGTAGAAAGCTAATAAAACACAAGGCACAATAAAGAGGCTTTTGTTTGCAATAAAAGGAGTTTTTCTAGCTAAACTTTTAAATGTCAGCTTCTGTCTACAGTCATCTGAACTAGGGCACTAGCTGAATATGGTAAAAGGCAGGCCTGGAAGTATTCCATATACGGATCTGGCAAGGAAGAGTTCCGAAAAAAGGAAAAAACAAATAAACAAAAAACTACTAGAGGAAATACTCTGCCTAAGACCATAGACTGAGAAACATCATTCCTTGACTTTGGATTAATTCATCTCTTTGGGTTAGTAGGGACAGGGTTAGGGACTGTCCTTGTGATTTCATTGGTACAATGAATTTCTAAATGAAGAAGTCCCACTAAAGCAGAGCACCACAAACATAGCACAAAAGTATACCCTCACTTAAAAAGAATTCCATTCATTTGTTAATTAATTTCTGCAGCTATGACCCTCTGCCACCTGCTATTTTCACTATGTATCCATTCCATTGCATTTCAAAAATAATTAAAGTTAATGAGCTGCTCTTTTTGATAGGGCCATGAAAACTTAATAGCTGTAATTAATATGAAGTGGCAAATGTGGATAGTAACACTAGCTAATAAGCAGTATTTCCAAAATAAATCAAGGACCTTTACCTTTGTTAATAGGAATAGCCTACCTCTAAACAAAAATTATGAAATATTGATTTGGAGATGTGGTATGATAGAAGATACAGGGTAGAAAAGTAAACTGTTGGATAAGTAATATTTTGAAAAATATTTCCCTATTTTTTAAGTTAGAATCAAATCCTGCCCCATAAACTTCTATGGTTGTCTTTAGCAAAAGTTGATTGCCAAGTCTTTTATGATCAGTAGAGTGGAAAGAATGCTGGATTTAGAATGAACAAATCTGGATTTGGATTCTGATTCTGTAACTGACAACATGATCTTAGAGATGCCATTAAACTTTCTGGTTCTCAATTCCCTCATTTGTAAAAGGTGAAGGATTGGGCTAGATCCATAGTGTCATATTCAAACAGAAACTGGGCCATTAAACTGTACATAAGAATCCCTTAAAGTCTGCATATTGACTCAGAAAACGTATAGTTATGTCCTATTATATTTTCATTTATTTTTTCAAATATTTCCCAATTACATTTTAATTTGGTTGGGCCCACACTGGCCTTGGGGAGCGTTGTGGGCCCATGTGGGCCCCTGGCTGTATGTTTGACACCTCTGGATTTCGTGATTTTTCAGGTCTTCGAAAATTTTAAATCCATGATCCTGTGTTGTGAGTCTTGTTCAAGGATGCAGCTGGTAGGAGTGTATAACAGGAGAATCTTTGATAGGAATAATCCCCCCAAAGATCATTCAAATAACACTACATTTAAAAACTATGTATCTACTGTGTGCCAGACACTAGGCTAGATTCTGAGAATAGAATTCTCATATATATATATATATATATGTATGTATGAATCACTGTTTCTGGCAAAGAAAGATTCAGATAGTGACAGCAGCTAAATAAAACATGTGTCACCCATCGAGAGGAGGAAGACACTGGAAAATACTGTGAAAAAACATCCCAACTTTAAATTCATAATCCTATATATCTCAATCATTTTGTTATACTTTCAGAATATACAATATACTACAGAGTAATAACTATTTTGAAGCAAACACAATCTTATTGATAATAAGGGATTGAGGAGGCTATTTAATCCAATTCCTTCATTTTACAATGAAATTAAGTGACTTGCTTGAACTGACACAGGAAGTAATCATCAGAGGTAGCCTTGAATCAGGATTTTCTAACTTTAATCTATTATATCAATGAGTCAGAATTGGAGGCAAGAAAGAATTGTGATCTATGTTGGGAGAAATTTGGTGGGACATCCAATGGCATCCCCAAACATCTAAGCCCCAGCTTTTAAAGTCACATAGTTATTTCTTTCCCTCCCCTTGCCCTTGTTATTTCTTTATTTGAACTTGAGGATCTCAAACTGTAATAGGAAGTAAAATCAGTGACAATATGCTTTTTTTAGTACATTTCACTTTTTTTACACTAAGCTTCAAATCTATCATGTATAACTTGCTATTCCATTTAAATATATAATAGTTCTTATGTAACTTTTCCCTATTTTTCTCTTCCCTCACCGCCCCCCCCCCAAATGGCAATAGTAATTTCCATGTAGCATACAATTTAAAACCAAACAAAAAGCCCAGGGCCACATCTTTTGCTCACAGATTTCTTTGAGCACTCCCTGTCAATGAGCAAAATTTGGTTACTACCTGCCAGGCAATCTGTTAGGTTCTGGGAATACAAGTATAAAGAATGAAACAATCCTCAGTGAACTAACATTCTAATGGGGGGTGAATGGGGAGGGATGGGGGTGTATATAATATGTATAATGTGTATGTATAATATAAAGACAAACATATTTTGTTATTTAGTCATTTTCAGTCACGTCCGACTCTTTATGACCCCATTTGGAGTTTCTTGGCAGAGATGCTAGAGAGGTCTCCCTTTTCTTTCTCCAACTCATTTTACACACAAGGAAACAGGCAAAAAGGGTTAAGTGCCTCTGCCCAGGCTCACACAGCCAGTAAATGTTTAAGGCCAGATTGAAACTCAGGAAGGTGAGACTTTCTCGCTGAAGGCCCAGCATTCTGTGCATTATGGCGCCACCTGGTGGCGTTAAAAAGACAGGTTGTGATGAGACTAGGCGTGCTTGCCTTAGTGGCAGGGATGCTGCTGCTGCTGCTTCTGCCTGCTTTACCCCGACTCCTTTTGCTATTTTTAGTCATTTTTTAAAACCATCTCCAAACTACGTGATTATTTTCATGGCATAGAATCAATTACCAGGGAGATAACAGGGGAGAGATGGGAACATGAAAAATGACCCAAGTATTTTCCCCATTCCTATAAACTGGGACATCAACTGGAGGAAGGGATGAAGACCAGGAAAGGAAAATAAAACTCAGCTGCTTTACCTCAGCCTTAACTCAGGAGGGTGAGCGACAGTTAAAATAGGCGAGCAGTGAGGTTTTCAGGGCTCCAGTTGAGAGGGGTTTAGACAAAGGTAGGAAAGAACAGTGAAAGAAAGTTGTAACATTTTCCAGTAGAACAAAGAGATAATAGGAAGCAGGTGACTGTGCTGGAGGCAATGGCAAGGTAGTTAATCGAAGGACCATTCATAATCCTGACTGCAGTAATAGGAGACCAGAACATTTGGGGAAGAGATACAAATAGAGACCAAAGCATCAATAACTCTGCATATTTCATTAGGTATCAGGCTGAACCACACCTTTTTTTCACCAACACTTTGATGGGGAGGGGTAAGCCTGAGGAGAGAGGAACAAATGTTTCATTAGTGTTCTTTTTTCTCTTTCTTTTTTCTTTATTATTCCTTTCCTTTCCTTTCCTTCCTTCCCTCCCTTCTTTTTTTCCCTCCCTCCCTCCTTTCCTCTCTCACTCTCTCTCTCTCTCTGTCTCTCTCTCTGTCTCTCTCTGTCTCTCTGTTTCTCTCTCTCTCTGTCTCTCTCTCTCTCTGTGTGTCTCTCTCTGTCTCTCTCTTTTTGTCTCTCTGTCTCTCTCTCTGTGTGTCTCTCTCTGTCTCTCTCTCTCTCTCTGTCTCTCTGTCTCTCTGTGTGTCTCTCTCTGTCTCTCTCTGTGTCTCTCTGTCTCTGTCTCTCTCTCTCTCTGTGTCTCTCTCTGTCTCTGTCTCTCTCTCTCTCTCTCTCTCTCTGTCTCTCTGTGTGTCTCTTTCTCTGTGTCTCTCTCTATGTCTGTCTCTGTCTCTGTCTCTCTGTCTCTGGCTCTCTCTGTCTCTCTCTCTCTCTCTCTCTCTCTTTGTCTCTCTCTGTCTCTCTCTCCCTCTCCCCCGCTTCTTCTCCTCCCATATCAGAACTATGGTTGTTGCCAGGACAAGGTGCTTAGCTCTGAGCATTCTCTTAGGCTGTCCCCCATGTTTGGAATACTCCCTACTCCACTCTTGACTACTGACCTCCTTGACTTCCTTCAAGTTTCACCTAAAATCCCACATAATTCTGGAAGCCTTCTTAATTCTAGTGTCTTTCTGTAATGGGCTGAGGCTCGAGTTGATGCACTGAGTCCCAAGCACATGAGGCTAAATAGTAATTGGACCATACTCTATTAATATATAATATATATTATATATAATTCATAGCTTGTCCGCATATTTATCTCCCCCATTTGATGATGAACTCCTTAAGACCACGGACTGTTTTTTGCATTTCTTTGTAGTCTCAGCAGGTAGCACAATAGGTAGATACACATAATAAATGTTTCGTGATTGATTGAGGGGAGCTTGCACCTGGACCCCTGGCTGCCTTTTCAGTTTTGTATTACTTTTTCTGTGTAGAAGATCAAACCTCATTCTCAAGATGGATTATTATATTCAGATTTGGAGATATACTTAAGTCAGTTTGTGAATTTAAGAGGACTGAAGGTTCTGGGTCCAATATTAAAGGAACTAGTTGCTGGCGGGGGAAGTCTGATTGGCTAGAGTCTGGCCAATTTATTAGTACAAATGTAGTGGGAGTTAATTGTTTGGACAGTATAGAGTTCAAGGTGAAATCTACCCCTAATCAGAAATCTTAGAAACTGTTTTATTTTCTGTTGAGGCTTAAGTATTAGCCTCCTAAGAGAGCATAACAGTTATAAGTTGTTACTGAATCCTGCATTACCTGTTACTCTTACCACAAACTTGTGAGAGGTTTTGTTTTTGTTTTCATTTCTTTCATGCGTAGGAAAATAAGTAACTGTCTTATGTGTGATTTATTAAATACTTTTTTACTCCTCCTTTTTGATGAAAACTTAAATGTGATTCTAAATCTAATATATAAGTAGATTGTCCCCTAGATCATGCTATAGTCTGAGTTTAACTGAAGAGCATGAAAAAAGGCAGCTTAGTCACCATCTCTTTAAAGGCTAGTCTCATTAGGATTGAATTAAATTCTAATTAATAACAATAACAACATTTATATAGTGCTCACTATGTGCCAGGCAATGTGCTAAGTTTTTTACAACAACCCTAGAAGAACCATTCTGGAGAGCATTTTACAACTATGCCAAAAGAGCTATCAAACTGTGCATACCCTTTGATCCAGCAGTGTCTCTACTGGGTCTGTACCCTAAAGAGATCATAAAAGAGGGGAAAGATCCATATGTGCAAAAAGGCAATAATCCTTTTTGTAGTGGCAAGGAACTGGAAATTGAATGGATGCCCATCGATTGGGGAATGGTCAAGTTATGGTATATGAATGTACTCTATAAGAAATGATAAACAAGCTGATTTCAGAAAAGCCTGGAAAAACTTACACGAACTGATGCTGAATGAAGTGAGCAGAACCAAGAAAACATTGTATATAGCAACAAGATTAGAAAGTGATCAACTGTGATGGATTTGACTCTTTTTTTATTAAAGCTTTTTATTTTTCAAAACATGTGCATGGAGAATTCTGTGACATTAACTCTTGCAAAATCTTGTGTTCCAATTTCCCCCCTCCTTCACTGCTCTCTCCCCTAGATGGCAAGTTGCCCAATATATGTTAAACATGGTATAAATATATGTTAAATCCAATATATGAATACATATTTATACAATTATTTTGCTACACAAGAAAAATCAAATCAGACCAGAAGAAAATGAGAAGGAAAATGAAATGCAAGCAAACAACAAAGGGAGTGAAAATGCTATATTGTGATCCATCCTCAGTTCCCACAGAGTGTAAGATGGCTCTCTCTGGGTGTAGATGGTTCTCTTTATCACAAGATCAATGGAACTGGTTTGAATCATCTTTGTTGAAAAGAGTCACATCCATCAGAATTGATCATCCTATAATCTTGTTGCTGTGTATAATGATCTCCTGGTTCTGCTCATTTCACTCAGCATCAGTTCATGTAAGTCTCTCCAGGCCTCTCAAATCATCCTGATCGTTTCGTACAGAACAATAATATTCCATAACATTCATATACCACAACCTATTGAGCCATTCTCCAACTGATGGACATCCACTCAGTTTCCAGCTTCTAGCTACTACACACAGGGCTGCCACAAACATTTTTGCACATGTTGGTCCCTTTCCCTTCTTTAGTATCTCTTTGGGATAGAAACCCTGTAGAAACACTACTGGGTCAAAGCATATGCACAATTTGATATCCCTTTGGGCATAGTTCCACATTGCTCTCCAGAATGGTTGGATCTGTTCACGATTCCACCAACAATGTATCAGTGTCCCCACATTCCCTCTAACATTTGGGATTTTTCTTTTCAACAGTGAGATAATGCCAATAGATTTGGGATGGGAAAAGGCATCTATATCCACAAAGAAAATTATGAAAACTGAAGAGGAATTGAAAATAGTATTTTCAATCCCTTTTTTTTGTCTGCTTGTTAACTCTTTCTTGTGTTATTTTCCATTTTGTTCCGATTTTTCTTGTACAACATAACAAATATGGACATATATTTATAAGGATTACACATGTTTAACCTATGTCAGATTGCTTGCTATTTTGGGAAGGAGGGAGGTAAGGGAGAGAGGGAAAAAAATTGGAACATAAAGTCTTACAATTGAAAACTTTCTATATATGGATTTGGAAAAATAAAATACCATTGAGAAAAAACTGACTGGGGGGTAGGTGTTTTTATTATCTTAATTTTTATAGATGAGAAAACTGAGGCAATTGAGTTGCCCAGGGTCATACAGGTAGTATCTGAGGCTAGATTTGAACTCAAGGCTTTTTGACTCTGGCCCACAATTCTATCTGCTGTTCCACTGTCCAGAGCATAATAAGTCCATAGAGTGAGGGGTCGGGTATATTTGCTTCAGTCTTTGTGGGCCCAGAAACACTTCTTTAATATCATACACATCGTTTTTGATTCCATAATCCTAACAGCCTTATCAGAAAGGCAGGGGAGGTATTACTGACATTTTACAAATGAGGAAATTGCGAGGTTCCATGGAGAGCTTTAAATAACTTGTCCATAGTCCTACAGCTGAGAAGTGGCACAGTAAGCATTTGAACTCAGTCCTTCTGATATCAGGGACATTAGTTTTTCCATTATATCATGAAAGGCTTTCTATAAAATCAGCTCTGAGATCATAGGTGAAATTGAATGAACTGTCCCAGTGAATCAGTGAATGGAATTAGACAGACTGTTGTAAATACTGGATCCGAAGCTAATTCAGAAGAGAAGCTAATTAAACTAAGAAATAAGGTTTTTTTAAAAAAGGAGAGAGAGATTAACTTTATTAAATAATTATTAATATATTTAATTAATGTATAATCATAATAACATAATATAATATATAGTAATAATAAATAAAATATAAATAATAATATAATTAATCAATTAATAAGCTCATTAACTTTAATAGTCTCTAAAGGAAAAATCAGAAAGCCAAAAGAAACCACAAAGTGGCTTTGCCCATAAGCACATTTGCCTTATTTCTGACCTCTGTATGTGAATTATTCCCTAACTGAACAGAAATTGGGCTCTGGCAATGTCCTCTGTGAAGTTAGAATTTTGTATTACTGCCCTGATCTGAGTATGTGGTTCCTCTACTGAAAATGAATTTCCTTGGACTTTTAAGCATAGATTTATATCTATAAATGGCTATGAATTATTTTCAGTATTACTGGAGGCCTGACAGAATGGCATCATGGGAAAAGCCAAGAACGGGGGCTGAGATGATCTGAGTTTTAGTCTGAATTTTACCATTAATTAGCTGTGTAACCTTGAGAAAGACACTTTCCCTGTTTTTTTCCTCTAGAAAATGAAGAATTTGGATTAAGGGACTTCTAAGCGTTCTTCCAACTTATCATTCTAGGATTTTATGGAACAGTGATTCAGCCACATGTTTAATGGAAACAATGCCTGAACAATAAAAAATAGAATTTGGTTGTTGAAGATCAGTGATAGTGACTTGACATTTAATGCAGTTGTCTACTACCAGTTTCCTCCTTTCCTACCAATGCCTTTGTGAAGCCTTTCTCTAAAACCTAATGAAGTCTGCATCTCCCCATTCATGTCTATTATCTACCATCACAACCAAGTCTCAGGCACTCACCTGGAGGACCCTAGCACATCAAATCCTCTTTTCTCCTATTAAACTTAGAGGATCATTATATCCTCTTTTCCTTCTATGGTAGGTTGTTCAGAGAATTGGGGGTGAGAATATAGCTATATTTATTTATGTAATATAATTTATTTATGTACATTTATTTACATAATATATTTATGTAATATTTATTTTTTAATATTTATGTAAATTTACATAAATATATTTGTATATAATGTATAAATCCTCTGACTAAATCCAGATGGCTCATTGATTGCAGATATGTCTTTAGGCCATGATGGATACAGAGCATCCACTTCCATTTCATGTGCAAGAGATGCAGTTTGTGATGATGGGGCTAGTTGGGGTAAAGAGTCTTTTATTGGGTCCCCTGATGTTTCACAGAATCACAGAAATTTAGAATTGGAAGGGGCTTTTTTGAGACTCTCTATATCTGGATAAGAATTCCTCTCTAATGTATCATCTAGGTGGTGCAGTGGACAGAGTGCCAGGTCTGGAGTCAGGAAGACCTGAGTTCCAGATCTGGTCTTATACACTTCATATACTCCTATATATACAGGTGTATGACCCTGGGCAAATCACTTAACCCTGTTTACCTCAGTTTCCTCATCTACAAAATTTTCCGGAAGGAAATGTCAAGCACTCCAGAAAATCCCAAATGAGTCGGACACCATTGAGATGACTGAACAACAATACAACATAACTAATGAACACACATCCAATTTCTGCTTGAAGACTTCCAATGTGGGGGGGAACCTACTGGCTTATGAAGTACTCTTTTACATCCTTAGATAGCTCTAGTTACTAAGGAAATTTTCCTGACATCAAGCTTAATTTTGCCTCTATGACACTTCTACCCATTGTTTATAGTCTGACCCCTTGAGGTCAAGCCATTCAAGAGTAATTGTTCTTCTACATGACAACTTGTGAAATATTGAAGACACCATCATGTATCACATCGCTGAGTCTTTTCTTCTCTAATGCCTTTGATTAATCAATCCTCATATTGTATTCCTCTAGATACTTTTCAGCTTATCATGTCTTTCTTAAACTGTGATGTCTGGGATGGAACAAAATAGCTCAGATATGGCTAAATCAATGCTTGGTCTATAGCTCTGGATATGATGAAGCTGTGCAAGTTCTCTGTTTTTTCATACTGACATATAAAACAAAGTCTTTTTTTTAGGAGCCCAGATTCATATGTGGATGGTAAAAACTGGACTTAAGTTTTATTTTAAATTAAATTTTATTTTTGACTAGGCCCATTATTTAATTTGTATAGGGTACTCCTAGTGAGGAAATCTTGATTTCCAAAACAAATCAATCTTCCTGTTCTCTATCCATTATAATACACTTTTTCCAATTAATAAGCAAAAATATAGACTAAGCAGCTGCCACTCTACAGAAGGGTTCATGTAGGTAGAAATTACGTTACTATGTATAGGAGGTGTTTTTTATTTCATCTTAAATCAGTTTATAGTAGGAAAAAAGAGAAAGAATTGATAAATAGAAATATGCATGGAATGCCATTATATATACATATACAGGCATACATATGTGTATATATGTGTACATATATATACATATATGTGTATATTATATATATACCTCTGTGTTTGTGTGTGTGTGTGTGTCTGTGTGTGTGTGTGTGTGTGTGTGTGGTGTCTGTGTGTCTGTGTGTATTTTATGTCTCAGGGTCGCCACTTCTGGGAGTAGGGAAGAAAAAAAAAACAACCCAAAGTTAGATGATAACTTTATTATATATTTTAAAAGAAGAGAAAATTCTACATACTAGATTTATAGTTTAAAAATATTTTTTTCTATTTTACTGTGTCATGGAAATGTTTGTTTTATTTCTTAAATTCAGAATAAAATAAATAAAACAAATTTAAAGAAAATTTATGAAATGTTCTCTTGAGTCACAGAATTTAAACATGTACTATTATTGCCTTTAATGAACAGAGAATGAAAAATGTTAAACAAATTAAATGGTTTCTCTTGCCCCCGCCTTCTTTTGGCTGCTTGCTTATTCTTTTGACACTTTTATAGCTAGATGGATGAAATGGTCTTTAATCTATATCAGATTATGGTTCTGCTGCTTTAGTCTTCTGTGGCATATAATGTTCTCCACCAAAGATGGATAGGTTTAAAATAAATTTTATAAGTCAGATTTTCTCTGTACCTGCCATAGGGAGCTACATTGAAATGGATGGATTATAGGCTCATAGGAAAGAAATCCTACAAGCCTTCTAGTCCAAAGGACTCATTTTACATATGAGGAAAGTCTGTTCAATTTCCTTATTTTATAGATAAGGACATTGGGATCCATACATAGAGATTAACTGGCTTGCCCACTGTTACATAGCTAGTCATCAGCTGAGGCAGATTTAAATCCAGGTTTTCTGACTCCAAAGCCAGGACTTTTGTTTCCAGAGCCAGTAGCTTCCTGCTTCCTCTAATCAAACAATTAGCTATTTACGAAAGTAGGTGGATTAGAATTCCTATTTCCTGACTCCTGGTCCAAAGCAGTTCCCACAATACCACACTCCTAAGTGAAGAATAAAAGGTAGCCTATCCATAAATCTTTATCTGATGACCATTATTAATTAAAAAGGGGTTGACCTTGCAATGCACCGTTAAAGTCCTGTCATTTCAGAAAGTAGGCAAAGAAATGGATAGCTGAGTCTTTGAATGAACATTGAAAAAAGCTAGAGTCAATCAGCCAAATCAATTTGGATTTTCACAAATGGCAGTTGGATCTATGTCCTAAAAACACCAAACCATCCACCACAGTCTTATTTGTGTTTGTCAGTTATAGCTTTCCTGAAAAAGACTCCAAAGTGAGAAGCGAGATGTCACAGTTGATTAAATAAATCTGACAGTCAGAAGAAGCACAGGCTGATAAATCACTATTTAGCACTGAATGGGGCTAATGAATAGATCAGCTGAGGTCAATTCAAAGAAAAAAGTAATTAGAGATTCTTACTCATGTGTGCTCTCCTCTATCCTTGCATGCCAATTCATTTTAAGTTTATTGTGATTACATCGAGGGAGCTATTGGCTAGCAAAGTTTTTATATTCAAGTGTTATTCTTGATTCTATTTATAGACATTTACACATTTGAAATATATGCTCCTCTAAAGCTTATTCAGTAAAGAGTGGAAAGAGGACTGAAGTGAGAGGCTGTATTCTACACTAGTCAGAGGAAATTTTTTTTTCTTTAATGATAAATTATGAAAACACCTGCTGCCCCTAATATTCTTCTCCAGAGAGAAATATTTTTACAGAAGGAAATAATTTTACAGATGAGGAAACTGAGGCAAAAAGATTCAAGTGACTTACTCAAAGTTACACAGTAAGTGCTTGAGGCCAGATTTGAACTCAGAAAAATGAGTCTTTTTGAGTCCCAACCTGGTACTCTACTGTACTACCTAGATACCCCATGGTGATGATAGCTGGCATTTATATTGTGCTTTGAACTTTGCAAAAAAAAAAAAAACTTTCACATATATAATCTCATTTAATCATGACAATAGCACTGCAAGGTAGGCACTATTATTATCATCCCCATTGCATAGGTGAGAAAACTGAGGATCAGTGGGATTAAGTGATTTGCTTATGAATGTATGAGTTAGAATTTGTACTACAGTCTTCCTGAATCTAGTTTCAGAGTTCTATCCACGGTGCCACTTCGATGCCTCAGTCTGGTACTTATTTTCTTCTTTCTCTCCTCATATCTGTGGCTACACATTCTAGACAAAGAATATTTTCTAAGGTTTAACTATAAGGGAAAAAATGTATGCAAAATCAGAAGTTATATAATAGGATAAAGTTACTAGATAGCAGAATAAAGAGAAGTATCCAGTGCTAGTCAATTATGTTGCTTGGGGCAGCCCTGGTCTCTTCTTCCTGGTTTTGTCAGTATACCAGAAAACTTAGTTTACTTTTATCTACCTCAGGCTTCTCACTTGTAAAATAAGTTGTTGGACAAGAAGGTCCACAAGATCCTTTCTAACTCTGGGGTCCTTTAGAAAAAGAAATTAAGTTGAGCTCAGCTGAGTACCATATGCTAGACAGAATTTGATTTCATAGTTCTCATTGTTATTCCTTGCTCTACAGTCTTTACCTTGGATATATATGTGCCTTCAACTGATGGTTATTTTGAAATATTTTGAGTTCTTTCACCTGGTGACCTTCATTCTGGTGACCCTCTACTGGTTATTACCAAGCTTAGCAATGTCACCTAAAAGTATGACTTCCAGAAGTGAATGGCCCATATCTGGTCTGAAAAGGATAGAGTATAGCAAAATTATCCCTTTTTTTTTCATCCTAGATATTCTGTCTCTCTTAATGGAGTTTAAGGTGGCTACCATATCTAATTGTTGATTTCCTGCAACAATCCATTTACACCTCCCTAAATCAGTTCACCATCTCTCTCAACACAGTGGCTATTCCAAACCTATGAGGACATTCACCAAGAACTTCTTCCCTCTCCCCCACCCTGCTTCATTCTTATTGCATATACTTTAAGCATCTTCCATACTATTTCTTCCTTGTCTCCTTTGATCTTGTCTCCTAATAAGAACAAGGGACCCTTATTTGAACAAGCAGTTTTCTTACAAAGAAATCAAGGCTATAGTCATATGAAAAAGTGCTTTAAATCATGATTGATTGGAGAAATACAAACTAAAACAACTCTGAAGAACCACCTCATACCTATCAGATTGGCTAACACGACAGGAAGAGAAAAATGACAAATTTTGGAAGGGATGTGGGAAAATTCTATACCAGTTATTAAGTTAGGGTCTCTGATCTTTTTAAAGTATTCATTCATTTCATTAGATTATCAGATTTATTGGCATCCAATTGGACAAAATAGTTCCTAATTATTGTTTTGATTTCCTCTTCATTGGTGGTAAGTTCACTCTTTTCACTTTTGATAATTTTATTTTTTTTTCCTTTTTCTAATCAAATTAAAGATTTATTTATTTTTTGTTGGTTTTTTTCATAAAACCAACTCAGTTTTATTAGTTCAATAGTTTTCTTACTTTCAAATTTATTACTCTCTCCTTTTATTTTTCAGAATTTCAAATTTGTTATTTAATTGGGGGGGTTAATTTGTTCTTTTTTCTAGCACTTTTAGTTATACACTCAATTCATTGATCTTCTCTTTATTTTATTCATGTAAGCATCTAGAGATATAAAATTTCTGATCTTTTAAAAATAAAGATATATTTGATAACTGTTTCCAGATAATTGGTATTCTTTGTCTTTTATATACTTAAAAACATTTTTCCCTCTGAGGAGTCCATAGTATTTAGTAAACTGCCAAAAAGGTCCCTAACACAAAAAGTTTAAGTTCTCTATTCTATTTTGTTTGATGATCTCATTAATTACCCTAGGTTCAATTTTCATCTCCATGTAGATGGTCCCATATATATATATATATGTATTATTTTTTTCTGTACCATTTTTTTATTCTGTAACATATTTTTTTGTTCCATAACAGCAACTGAGTTTTGGATATCTCAACTTGGGGGATATCCTTTATGTCCTTCATATCTCCCTTCTCACCTGTCCCTCATTTTTTCTTGGCTTCCTGCAAGATTCAGCTTCAATCCCCATTTTCTATAGTCTGTTCTTGTCCACTATTCCTGAAGTATTTCCCCTCTCTCCTGTGTCCTTTTACCCTGTGATTCACAACTAATTTTTGGAGACCTTAATTTTACATCCCTAACAGTTATGAAGCAGCACTGGATTAGCTCGATAGGCTGATCTAAACATGACCTAAACAACAAATATTTTTCAGCCAATTGGTCAGGCTAATAACCAGTAGCCTGGTCACTTGACAGTGAATTTTCTAACATAGTGATACATGAAGCACAGCTAGGTGACAAGATGGAAAGAGTTCTGGGCCTAGAGTCATCTTCCCAAGTTCAAATCTGGTCTCAGACACTTACTAGTTGTGTGACCCTGTTTGCCAGTTCCTTATCTATAAAATGAGCTGGAGAAAGAAGTGGCAAACCACTCTAGTATCTTTGCCAAGAAAACTCCACGAGGTTACAAAGAGTCAAATATGACTGAAAAATGGCTCAACAACACAGATAAAACAGAAAAATACAAAATGACCCTCAACTCTGTTCACAGAAATCTAGAAGACGGTCTCAGTGTATTGGTTAGAACTTTGGAGGATTTAGGGAAGATGTAGAAGAGAGTCAGGATGAAAAGGTATGTATGAGTTATGTCTCTTGTCATATTGATGAGATCATAGTTCCATCCAAGCATTCAAGTAGGATTTGGCCCACGTTTTAAACTATCAATTTTTTGGGGGGATCTTTACCCTATCTTTCAATATGATAGCCCCACCTTCTAGTTTGGTGTCATCTGAAAATTTGATACACACACAACCCTTGCCTAAATAGCTGACAAAAATATCAAAAAAATGCAAATCTGCCCATATGATGCCATTATTCTCATGAGAAAAAAAACATGAGCAATTCTCATGTTTTGTTAAAATTTGTTAAAAATTTGGCAAAGTAGAACTGCAGCATTCTCTCTATATTCTAGTGCAACAACAAACAATGAGGTTGGTTTGGGAACTTTTTTTTTTTTTTAATATATTTTTCCTTCTGCCTTCTGGTTTTATGTAGCAGTCTTTTTCAAATACACCCCATATTCATTAGCCTTTCTCTAACCCAATAAACTTCCCTTAGCAACAAAGAAAAACATGATGTACCTAAATCTTTATCTTGAATTTGTCAAATGTGAAAAAAATTGGATACTTCTATGTGCCACAAATTGACTTGAAACAGAAAAGAGATTTGTACTTAAAACTGCAAGTCTGTATTAAGTATAGTACATTTAAAAAAAAACAATTTCTGGGGTTTTCTCACAAAGATATTGGATGTTTTTACTATTTCCTTCTTCAGTTCTTTTTAGAGATGAAAAAAACTGAAAACAGGACTAAGTGACTTCTTGCAGTTAGTAAGTGTCTGAGGCTGAATTTGAACTTGAGAAGATGAGGCAATTGTAAAATTTTCAGTGTTAGCATATTTACAACTCATACACTGGCAAATGCTACAAATTGGGGCCAATTTGTATCAAATAATGTATTATTTTGTTAATAGTCTAGATAGGAAAGTGATATAGAAAATGTTAACAATTCAGATTAAATTTAATGTAGTCTTGTATTTTTGTAGACCCAGTTGTTAAACATTTACTTGCACTCTCCTCAGATATATATATTCCCTTTTGTCTTTCTATATCTTTCCATAGATAATGATTTTTTATTTGTGCATAGAATTCTTATCCAATGACAATAAAAGATCTTTCTGCTTCCTTAGAAGGAGATGAGAATTTTTCCACCTCAAATCTTCAAGTGTATTAGACCCTAACAATTTATAAGGTCCCAAGAAAAGACTCATTAAGTGTTTTATGGTATACTCTTTAGACTATTAAGTTAAAAAGCTTAGTAATAAAACAGTTGGAGTTAATCAGTTGAATAAAATGCAAGGAAGCTGTTTGGTTTTGTTTTATCAAACTAACTAATAGAGACCTCAGTTATAAGAAACAAGAATTCTATATTATCAGAAAGATGGACCTGAAAAAGATTACTGACAAAATTATGATGGTTTAAAATAGCTATTTGGAAAAGTGAGGACAGTAAAGATTAATTCACAATATTAACATCATGGCCATTTTCAGATGTTTCTTTTTTAAATTTCTTTTTTAAAAATCAGAGAAGGAGGAAACTGTGTGATCTGTTTAACTTGAACCTGTGACCTTATTAGCAAGAGAATAATTAGTTACTATAATCTGGACTCACATGGTGCTCCTTTCCTCTAATTCTTGAATGATGCTTGAAATACCTTTAACTATGGTCAAAAGCATTTAATCTCACAGTTAGAACTAAGTATAAATACACGAATAAGTCTGGGAAAGATAAGTGAGTTGACAGATATGGACATTAACATTGTAGAATAATTTGAGAGTAATTGTTAATTAAAAAAAAAAAAAAAAACAAAGCCTGGGAGCCCAAGTAGAGGAGAGACAAAAAGTAGAGAAGTAGAAGGCTTCTTCTGATCAGTTACCCTGGGAATTAAGCTTACAAACAACTTTTTCCCATTTGTAATTCTGATAATGGAAGTATTCGTATTTTAGATATCTTTGAATTAGACATCTTGCTCAGTCTTCTCTCCTTTTTTTTTTTTTTCATCATTGACCCTTGCAAAACCTTTTGTTCCAACTTTTCCCCTCCTTCTGTCCCACCCCTAGATGGTAGGTAGTCCAATATATGTTAAATATTTTAAAGTATATGTTAAATCCAATATATGTATACATATTTATACAGTTATCTTGCTGCATAAGAAAAATCAGATCTAGAAAGAAAGAAAAAAACCTGAGAAGGAAAACAAAAATGCAAGCAACCAAGAACAGAACGAATGGATATGTTGTGGTCCACACTCATTTCTCAGTTCTTTCTCTGGGTGTAGCTGATTCTCTTCAGCACTGAACAACTGGAACTGGTTTGAATCATCTCATTGTTGAAGAGTCGCTCAGTCTTCTCATATTTACAATAATTTTATGTCCAATAAACTCGCTTGTTTCTTTTTTATTCCAGGACTGATCCTATAAACTTCTTTTTGTGAACTAGAAATATATGGTGAAATTATTATTATCAAACTAATTTTTAATAATATTTTTTGTTTTAATGCAACCTATATTTCTCAGTGTGTGTCTCCCTTTTCTCCCGCAAAGGAGCCATCTCTTTATCTTTCTCTGTTTCCCTCTATCTGTGTCTGTGTCTATCTGTCTGTCTGTCTCTCTTTCTTTCCTGTTTTATCTATGTCTTAGAGACATTTGATACAAAGATTTTCTCCACACTGTTTTCCTTTTTAATTTCATACAATTAAAAAAAATTGTTCATACAAAAACATTTCAATTTTATATACTGAAAATGATCTATTTTATCTTTTGTGATTCTCTCTATATTTTGGTTAAGAATTCACAATCCAGGTATTTTGTCTGATTATCTAATAATTTTTTAATGGTGTGATCCTTAATCACCTATTAATTTTGAATTCATTATGGTATATGGTATAAGATGATGGTCTAAACTTAATTCTGCCAAATTGTTTCCCAGTTTTCCTAGTAATTCTTCTAGCTAGTAGGGGATTATTTTTTTTTTTCAGGTGATTTATACTTTCAGATTTATTAGACACTGAATTATTTATTTCAGTTATTTCTGATTTTTCCTTGATTACTCAGTTCCACTGATTTATTTTTACATTGTTTAATCGGCACCATATAATTTTGATAATTGATTGATAATATAATTTAAGGTCTGGAAGTATCTTTGGAGAAATTATTGCATTTTAATAATGTATATATGAGAAATGACTGAGTGAATTTCATCCAGAGAAAATGGAGGCCTTGTTGGAAGGAAGGGTAAGAGATAGTAGTTTAAAGGAGAAATAGTTGAAGGAAATAGAAGTTTAGACATTACATATAAGGAACTTAAGTTTTAAAGAAAATATGGGAATTAATAGTTTCAATTGATCAATGTTGGACAGAAGCAGCTACACCCAAAGAGAGAACACTGGAAAATGAATGTAAACTGTTTGCATTTTTGTTTTTCTTCCCAGGTTATTTTTACCTTCTGAATCCAATTTTTCCTGTGCAACAAGAAAACTGTTCGGTTCTGCACACATATATTGTATCTAGAATATATTGTGACATTTTTAACATGTATAGGACTGCTTGCCATCTGGGGGAGGGGGTGGAAGGAGGGAAAGGAAAAGTCAGAACAGAAGTGAGTGCAAGAGATAAAGTTGTAAAAAATTACCCAGGTATGGGTTCTGTCAATAAAAAGTTATAATTATTTTTAAAATCAATTAATTAATTACTTTTTAAAAAGAAAGAAAATATGGGATTAAGAAGTAGTGTGAGGGGGAGTTGCATGAGACTGATGCCTCATGTCTTTGAGTTTGAATTAAGAAGTACATAGTCACTTGACTATGTGGGAGACTCAGATTTTTGTAGTAAAGTGAGATTTATTGAAAAGATACATTGGAGCAGCTATCATGCTACTTCTTTCACTAGTACATTCAACAACCTGAATCATCAGTTCAATCAGTCACATGTACTCTGAACCCCAGATTCCCAGTTACCACTGGCATAATGAGTCCCATTAATAAAAATGAAAGGGAAATGTGTGAGCAGACATTTTGTACCATCATCCTACTAGCTAATGACTCAATGCCTTCAGGGAAGAAGGGAGTTTATTTCTCGAGGAGGGCTGGATGTAAAAAATGCTGGCCGTGTCCTCATGAGATTTCTTGGGACCATCTTGCAAAAACTATAACAAAGTATGGCAGCAAAGTAGGAGAAACTTTGTAACAGGAGAGAAATGACAAGACTGAGAGAGGACTGTGGGATGCCCTCTTCCCCCCACTCCCCAAATAAAAGGTAAACAGTAACTCATGTAGAAAAGCAAATGCTCAGTGCTTGGGTACAAGATGATCATCTGGATTGTTAGTGGGCCTAATCCAATAATATGACTGCTGTCCACGATAAGAGCTGAAACTGAGTGATGGATTTCTCAGAGCTAGATAGAACCAAGATACTTAAATATAAAAGAAAAGCCACTAAATGGAACTTTTAATTTCATTTATGGTTCTTCTAATTCCACACATGAAGCCAAGTATCTATCTAATTAGGTAGACCTATATAGAGAGGCGTCCTATTGGGGAAACAAAACTCAAAGAACGTTTATGTTAATTTTTCCCCTAGACAATATCAGCTTACTGTATAGAACAATTAGATAGTTAAGTTATCTCTTAGGGTGGGTCTTTTTTCTTCTTAATGACAACATCAAGTATAATTACCAACTAATCTTTAGGGCATTAAAAAAAATCTTCATTCAACTACCCAGCAATAATGATCTAAAAACTGTTCTATCCATCTATAAACATCTAAAGTAACATCTAAAAACAATTGAAAAGTCACTTTCACCTTCTGAGATGTCCCTCCCATCTTGATTATGGCAATAGTATATAATGATTATTGAGATTATATGGTAACTTTGGCCAAATTGCAATATAACTGATAGAGCATGAATAACTATGGATTGTATCACATATACAGTCTGTTTACAAGGTACTTACACAATTATTTGTGGTATGCACAATAAAGCAAAACCCCAATTGAAAGTTAATCTTAATAAAATTCATTATATACCTCATTTTCATTTGAATTGATACCATCTGTTTAAAATGCTAGCAAAGAGTAGAGGAAATAAACACTTCAGCAAGGACATTCTTATTTGTGTCCTCTCAACTTTTCAGTGGCAGCAATTTAATACTTAAAAAGTGCTAATGAATGTTAAAAAAAATGGCATTTTGGTTTCATTTTCTGGGTTATTCACAAAATTTTCAGCAAAGGTAGGTAAAGGAATGTTAGATAATTTTCATTCCACTAAGTTGATAGAGATCTTGGATTCCAGGTTCCATTTGTCTCATCTATGAACATGTTGATGCTTATCTGTCCATGGTGCTGAAATGGAAGTTTGCTTTTCAAATCATCTGTAGTTGTTGAATTATTCCTTTTCAGATTCTGGTGATGATGGCACCTCTAGCAACATTAGATTTATTCTGAGAAATTTTCTGGAGCCTCTTAGACAGAGGATACTAGGATTTTCAGATAATCCTGTTCTTTTTGTTTTATTGGTTGAAGAGTTAAACAAAAGTTTCATCTTTCTGCTATTCCTCCATTTCCTCCTCCTCCTCCTCCTCTTCTCCTTTCTTCTTCCTTTTTCTCCTCCTCCCTCTCTCTCTCTCTCTCTCTCTCTCTCTCTCTCTCTCTCTCTCTCTCTCTCTCTCTCTGTTTCTCTCTGTCTCTCACCCTTCCTTTCCTTTCTTCCTTGCCTCCAGCCCTAAGTATAAACAAGGAACATTTTTATTGTTGTTAAGAATGGAACTAGCACCTGAGAGGCTCAAGAAAGCCTTTATATAGATCTCATTTGAGTAGAGTTTTTTTTTAAGGAAACAAAGGATTTTACTATGAATAAATCTTATCCCAGAAATGGTACATGAAAACTTTACTGATATGAAATTTCTAAAGTGGAAAGGTGAAGTTGTATGGAAAATTCTTTCATTGGTATTTGTAAAAGGGAAAGAAACTCCAGGCATCAAAGAAAAAATTCTACTGAATTATCATTATTGAAGCTTTTTACATTCTTCCCCCTCAGTCATCCCTCATATCTGATCAATTGCCAAGTATTATTGATTCTACTTCAGCAATAGTTTGCATGTCCATCCCATCCTTTATTTTTAAATGATTAATGAGTTATTGTTTTCATACAACAGTCACATTTTACCACTCAGTTCCTAATATTACCTTTGCTTACAAAAAAAGGTGAAATAAAAGCATCTGATTTAGTGATTGTGACTGACAGAATATGTGATATCCTCTAGCTGTGGTTTATCATTTCTTGGCTGAGAAGAAGGAAATAGGTTTTTTTAAAATATCAATTATTTAGAACTAACATTAGTCATTATATTTTGTTCTGAATTCCATTGATTGCACTTGATTTGACTTTCTTTGTTCACATTCCTTTTTTTCAACTCTCAAGGTCAGAACCCTAGTTGAGGGCCTTGTTACTTTTTGATTACACAATTGCAATTACCTAATTATTTTTCTCTGTTTTAGTCCTCCCTTTCTTTAATATATCTTTTAAATCATTCAATTTATATAATACTTAGGTCTGATCATATATACTTTCCTGATCAAAGACCTTCAATGGTTCTTAATCACAAAAGTCTCAAAAATAGAAATAGACCTGAGGTCTTATAGCTATGTATGTCCCTTCTGATGATATAAATCCCAACTTATCTTCATCCATTTTTTCCATGTCCTCCCAAATGTTTACACAGAGGCCTTCCTAACTACATCCTAACATTGGAAGGATGTTAGTGGGACACTTGCTTTCTATCATATTTCTCACTATTCTTACCATATGGTTAGTTTACTATTTTCATCAGACATTTCTTTGATGAATCCCTTATTTATAATTTATAATTGTTATGAATTTTACCCTTATAACCACCATGTGCCATTCCTCTATTGACTTTTGGGTGTAACTCACTTAAAATTCTTAATAGATTGTACTTTTGCTCCATATCTTATGCCATATAATGTTGCCATGCAATATAATTTTTTGTTTTATTTTGACTTTGCAAAATAAAAGATGACAATTTCTCCTTTTGAGTTTCAATTCTTAATTTTGCATCATTTCCCTTGTGTAAAACTCCATGTTTCATTTGTTTTAAATTACTAAATATTGCCTGATATCCTACTTTCTCCTACCTATGTATATTTGGACAGGCTTCCAGTAGAAGATATAAATTTAACTGGGAATTTAAGGAAGACAAGGAAATCAGAAAGTGGCAATTAGGAGAAGAAAAGTCTAAAT
The DNA here is from genome assembly GCF_016432865.1 of Antechinus flavipes. Taxonomy (NCBI): domain Eukaryota; kingdom Metazoa; phylum Chordata; class Mammalia; order Dasyuromorphia; family Dasyuridae; genus Antechinus; species Antechinus flavipes. Next base: position 420,712,601 of record NC_067400.1, read on the forward strand.
ATGAAGATCAGCTAGTGAAAATGAAGTTAATAGATGGAATGTCCTTGCATCAGAAGGTATATGCAACATATATAGTATGGTATAAAATGATAAGAAGGGAGAAAAGGGCCAAGTAACAAAAAATTTTAAAAGCCCAATAGAGATTTTGATAATTTGATCTTGGAGGTAATAGAGAGTTACTGGAGTTTGAAAAAAAGGACAGTGATGTGGTCGTATCTGAATTTTAGAAGGATTACTGGAAATCTGAGTGGTGGATAGAATGAAGTAGGAAGTAAAAGAGGAAGAGAGACCAAACAGAAGACTATTGCCATAGGCAAGGCATGAGGTGATGAAGATCTGACACTATTGTGGTGACCATGACAGAAAAGAGAAGGGGATGTATATGAGATGTTGAAAAAGTAGAAATGATAGGATTGGTAACAGATGAGATATGATGAGAAAGAATGGTACACTGAGAATAATGCCTAAGTTATATGCCTAGATGATGAAGAGGATAATTATGTACTCACTGTTAATAGAAAATTTGTGAAAAAATGGAAGGAGAAATTGGGGGAAAAGATAACGATTTCAGCTTTGTACATGTTGAAGTATTTACAGGACATCTAGTTCAAGACGTCTAACAAATAATTGAAGATGTGAGACTGGAAGTCAAGAAAGAAGTTAAGGATGGATAAGAATATTTTAGGCTCAACAGTATAGAAATGATAAGTGAATCCATATGAGCTGATGAAATCATCAAGTGAAATAATATAGATAGAGAAGGGAAATGAGCCCAAGACAGCCTCAGGTAATGCCCAAGAGTAGTGATCAGACTTGGATGAAAATCCAGAAAAAAGACTGAGGAGTGATCATATAGGCAGGAGAAGAACAAGGATAGTGCCATTAATATCTAGAGAGAAGAGAATGTCAAGGAGAAGAGGATGATTAACAGTGAAAAAGGCTTAAGAGAAGTCAAGAAGGATGTAAGTTGGGAAAAGGCCATTAGATTTGGCAACTAAAGATCACTGGCAAATTTGGAGAGATTAGTTTCAATTGAATGATGAGGTTAGAAGCCAGACTACAAAAGATTAAGAGAGCAAAAGACAAGAAAAGGGAAGCGTTTTGAAGAATTCATTACAAATAACCTTCTCAAGGAGTTTAGCTATAAAAGGCAGGGAAAATATATGATGATTATTAGTAGAAATGCACAGATCAAGGAAGAGGTTTTTTTTTGGGGGTGGGGGAAATATGAGAATGTTTGCAGGCAATAGGGAAGCAGTCAGTACTCGGGGAGATATTGAGAATTAGTGAGAGAATGAGAATGATAGATGCAAGGCAATGTGCTGGAGAAGATGGGATAGAATGAGATCATTGATACATATAGAGGGGTTTGCCTTGGTAAGAAGCAGAGTGATCTCTTCATGTATGAAAGAGATAAAGAAGGAAATAGTTGTAGAAGGCATCTGAGTGAAGCGAGATGAAGAAAAGAGATCTTGGGGAAATAGCCTCATTTTGTGAAATATGAAACAATATGAAATATGAGGAGAGGGGGAGCCATAGTAGTTGTGAAGTGGTATAAAAAGATTTGGAAAAGTCACTGTATTGAGTGGAACAGTGAATTGATTAGGGTTGTATAAAAGTATTGTCTTGCCACATTAAAGGTCCAGTTGAGATTAAATAGTATAAATCTGTAGCAGACCAAGTCATCATAGTTTTGTCATTTTCTCTAGTTTCATTCAGCACTCTTTGTGCTTCCTTCACTTCCATGTGAGTAGGAATGGATATAGCAGATGCTGGGATTAATCTCAGGCTGGGATTTGGCAAGGTATGATCTTTTCTTTTTAGGTCAAACGTGAACAATCCTTTTAGATATATTTCCTTATTTGTCATGTTATGCAAGAAAAATCAGACTAAAAGGGGAAAAGACACAAGATGAAAATACTATGTCTTGATCCATATTCATTCTCTGTAATTTTTTCTCTGGATGCAGATGGCATTTTCCATCCCAAGTCTATTGTAATTATCTTGAATCACCACTTTGCTATGAAGAGCTAAATCCATCACAGTTGATGATCACATAATATTGCTGTTTACTGTATATAATGTTCTTCTGGCTCTGCTCACTTCACTCAGCATCAGTTCATGTAAATCTTTCCAAGTTTTTCTGAAATCATCCTGCTCATCATTTCATACAGAACAATAACATTTTGTTACATTCATAAAGTAAGGTAAGTTTTTAAAAAATAATACTTTTATTTTCAAAATACATGCAAAGTTATAATTGTGGAAATATGTGTAGAAGAATTGCACATGTTTAACATATATTGTATTACTTGCCATCTGGGGGAGGTGGTGAGGTGAAGGGAGGGAGAAAACAATTTGGAACACAAGGTTTTGCAAGGGTGAATGTTAAAAACTATGCATATGTTTTCAAAATAAAAAGCTGTAAAAAACACAGGCTCTATCACAGTTCAAGCACAAATAGCCCACATGAACATTTGGAGTAGAGGTGTCTCTACATTTACATCTCATATTTCTTTTTAGCTACCTCAATTCTATTTTGCTCTATGAGCAAAACAGAATTTTTGAGAATGCTCTTAGAACACAGTGCCTTCTTTGATGTAGGCACACCATGTTGGGTGGTTCTTTGTCATTATCTCCCATGTTAGTTGGAAGATTCTTCAGAGAGACCTTGAGAATGTCCTTGTATCACTCCTTCTGTGTGAGTGCTTGCCTTGTGTGAATTCTCAGTAAAATAGTCTTTTAGGCAAATATACGTTTGATGTTCAAACAACATGGTCAGCCCATTGGAACTGTGATCTCTACATGAATGCTTGGCAATTCAGCTTGAGAAAGAACTTCAGTGTTTGGTACATTATCTTATCAGGTGATCTTCAGAATCTTGCCAGAACAATTCAAATGGAAGTGATCCAGTTTTCTGGCAAGGTGTTGGCATCCTGCCTGGTGCTGAAGGAGATTATGGGGGAAAAATTTCATACTCTTTATTCACAAGGAGCTCTAATCTAGTAAGAGATTAATGTATGCATACAAATAATTATAATACAAATGAAAATATGCTAAGTTTATAAGAGGAAGAAATAAAATTTTAAAAAGTAAAAAATTGGAACAGAGGGAAAACTTTACAGAGAAGCCTTCATAGAGAAAGTGGCACTTCATCTGGGCTTTTGAGGAAAAACAGAAACAACCTGTGTTTTTTTCCCAGTAATAATGCTACTGGGCATTACTATTATAATAATGATATAATAATAATATAATAATATTCAAAGTTGTACTATAAGGAAAGCTGAACACTACAAAATTCATGCTTTTGAATTGTGTTGGTGAAGATTTTTGAGAATATCTTGAATAGCAAGAAGGTCAAATTAATCAATACTTAAAGAAATTAATTCAGACTATTCACTGGAAAGCCAAATTCTGTAACTGAAGCTTAAATATTTTGGTCACATCTTGAGACTCTGATGTTGGTTAGGAATGATTGAAGGCAAAAGGAAAAAGGAATAGCAGAGGATGAGATGGATAGATTGTCTAGAAACAATCAACATGAACTTGGACAGAATTCAAGAAACAGTGGAGGATTAAATGACCTGGTATGTTATGTTCAATGGGATCATGAAGAGTAGAACAAGACTGAACAACCCTAAGTTTATTATTAGGTTGAATCCATTGATTTAAGGGAAACAGTTCAATTTAAGGGGCTTATTTGGTTAACTTAGTACAAATCAAAACTCAAAAAGGATGTTTCTGGTTTGGGGAAGACATTTAAAATAATTTTCATAATTAAAGAAGTCATTTTTCTCCTGTCTCCCACTAGAACATTTTACTTTCTCTTTGAGGAAAACAGAAATGGTTCCCCTCTAAACCAGTGAAAATATTAGGCAACGAGGACAAGTTATTCTTCTCTTTTGAGTCTGGAACTGCATTCTAACTAGTTCTGTCTGGTATTAGGCTGTAATGGACCTTTATTTCCTCAAATAACTTCCCCTTCTTGTACTTTATTCTTCTTTTGTCTGTTTATCCCTAAGGCCTCAAAACCAAGATAGCAAGGATTTTTCTTTTTGGCTTTTTGTTTGTTTATTCTGTTCTTAGGGTTACCCTCAGGAGAAGAAAGGAATGAGAAGAGAATTGCTCTAACATTGTCTAAGCTGATTTACTTACAGGAATTATATGTGGACATTTTGGTGTTGTCTAGAAGCCATTATGATGCAGCCTGGAAATAAGAGTTTATGGCAATTTGCTTCCCCTAATACAAAAATAATGAGATTATAAGGCAAAACTATATCCAAAGAATCCAAAGTTCTTTCTGTTTTTAAAAAATGTAGTGCTTCCTTAGCACACCTTAAATAGAATGAAAACTTCAGGGGTTTCTCTTTAATTATTGTGTACTTTTTATAGTAAGATTCAAAGTAAACATGAATGGATGAACAAAAAAAGATTCATTGATGTGCCAGGCATTGAGCTAAGTGTGGCATACAGATATATAAAAAAGAAAGTTTCTATCCTTAAGGGCATATTCTCGTATGAGAAGACATAATACATTGTGCATAAAGGTGGAATATTTTGGACTGGAAAGGTGCAGTAATGGTGAGCAGAGCAATAGGGCAATTCATTTCTGGCATTTTTCACAAAAGAAACTGAACTAGGAATGTTCTTGGTCCCTGAAGGAGTGGGAAAGGAACAAGTGGTAAGACAGTCACCAGAGAGAAACTTCAGGCTTCAGTACACAGTACCCCATAGCAAGGAAATGGAGATCCCAAAATATTGCTACTGGGCAGGCCAACAAAGAGAAGGAAGGAGATAGGTAGGGTCAGGTCACAAAAAATTCACTTGAAGTACAGAAAAACCTCCCATCATAATATCATAATGTCTTCTAAAATTATAAGACATATTAGTGATCATTTAGTTTAATCTCCTTTTTTGACAGATAAAAAAATTGAAATTCAGAATGATTTGGTGACTTGACCTGTTGGGATTTGAACTCAACTATTTCTAAGTTGAAAGGTGCTAATATTACTGCTGAGCCAGTGGACCACCACTGGATGGAAGTGTGGCCCATCCAGTCCCAGTCACTCTATGCTCATTGTGGCCCCTCTTGTATTAGATTTGTTCGTGGAATTTCCATTGATTTTGAGATTCCTATCAGAGATCCAACTATAGAATTAGCCCATGGCAAAATTATAAAGTGAACCAAGTTTTCTTGGATCCTTTTCATCTCCTTTTGGATGAACCGCCCTTTTCCCTTGTCTACTTTTGGTTAGTTCCCTCTCTTTAGTCCTCCCCACTCCCAGTTACTCATTAGCTTCATGCAGTAAGAGGAAGAAGAGAAAAAGGAGGAGAAAAAAAAGGAGGAATTGGTAAATTCTTGGCAAAGATGAAGAGCCATTCTTTTTTATGAAAAGTATGAATCCTTAAAGGGTTTGTAGAGAACCATTTTGGAGGCGTTAGAAATTTTTATTGAAAAATTAAAACTTCATTACTTATCATCATTCTAATAAGTTTTTCTAACAAGTTGGAACAATCTGTTTCTTGAATAATTTCCAGTATTTATCCCTGAATAAATTATTCTAAAATTCTGAGCTTCCCTTAGGTACTTAGCATTCTCTATGTCTATCTGTTAAGAGATATTGGGCTGCCCCTGAATGCTTTGAAAAAGGATTCCATGGCACAAGCATTGGACATTTTCAACTTTCTTTAATAGTTATCCTTTCCCAAACTCATCAATTGGATTAGTGGGCAATGGGGATTCTCTCCTAAATAACAATCCCCAAACTCCAAAACAATGCCTACTACGGGGAGAAAGACTAGAAGAGCCACTTTAGGAATTCATGTACTTAATGAAAGTCAGATTTAGGGACCAGAAAACCTAGATCATGTACACCTTTACAATTTAGACTATGGAAGCACAAGAATACAGAGAAGTGAATGTTATATTCATTTTATATAAGTTGCCAGGAAATAGTCTCATAGGTAATTAGAATTGGGATACATGAGAGGCAGCTCCTTTCAAAGGGAAAAACCTTAAAACCAAATGTTTAGGATTGAGAACCAACTAGCTTTCTTTTTCCAAATAAACTTATCTGCCACTGGGTTTTGAACATGAAGCCTTGGAGTATAGAATTAATCCTAATGGCTTACTTTAGAAAGAATTCTCAGTTTGAACAAAATGCTGAGATTAGAAAGTACCACAAGTACTGTCTTGAAAAGTAATCTTCTTTTTTAGGTCAATTATGTTACCTAATGTCATCGGTCTTTTTCAGCTCTTCATGGAAATCTGTGATTTTCTTGGCAAAGATATTGGAGTGGTTTTCTGTTTCTTTCTCCAGCTCATTTTACAGAAGAGGAAATTGAGGCAAATAGAGTTAAATGACATCTACAGTCATTCAGCTATCAAATATCTGGGGCAATATTTGAACTCAGGAAAATGAATCTTTCTGTCTTCAGATCCAAAACTCTCTACTCACTGTACTTTTACCACCCAATAACCTAATAGCTATTACATTTAAAAATTTAACAGATGTCAATTCTAGATTCAAAGTAATCCAATTCAATTCTCTCATTTTATAAATGAAGAGATTGACATTCAAAGGCAGACAGATCATAATTGAAAGGGGCAGAATTTGAACCAATCTCCTCAAATTTTGAGTTCTTTCCAATGTACCAAATGGTAGGGTCAAAATTCAGATCCAGATCTCCCAAGTTATAGTTCTGTGTTCCTCCTATCACACCAAAATCATTTATGGATTCTGGCTAAGATTTTTGGGAAAACATCTTTGCTTTTAGATCTTTGCTCCACAAAGTTCAATTTTTATACTTTGTGAACTGCATGCAAATATTTCAAAGAGTCACAGAATTAGGGTTGAAAGAGATCCTAGAGTTCATTAAGATCTAATCTCATTTTGCAGATGGAAAAACAGAGAGTAAAATGATGTTCAGTCACAAAGTTGAGGCAGAATCTGAACCCAGGTTTTCATGATTCCAAATCCCCTGCCTTGTCTACTATATCACACGGCTTCTTATAAAAGAGAATTGTTTACATAGGGATGCTACATGCAAATATCCAGAAAGCTTTGGAATTTTATAGGAGGATAAATTCAAAATCTTCTTTTTTAAAACCCTTCTGCACAAAACCCTTATTCATTATTTTTCTGGATTCCTTCACAGTCATGTCATTATTTCTTGAGAGAAAGTCATGCAAACTAGAATCACCCAAACCACGCTGGGCAGGACAAATTATTTCATTCTGTGCTTCTAACTTTCACAGAGTCACCAAGAAATGAAGACTTAAACTGCAAAACAGAAAAGGAGATAAGGGAGCAAAACCTTTCCAAGACACTGAAATCAACAAATATTAGTGACTGGCCACAATAAAATCTTGCAGTTCCTAGGTGGTTGTGGGACTTTGCTTTGACATTGAATAGAGATTTAGGTTAAAATGCAGGCAATTAGCCACATAGTCAGTTGGCTAATGGGAAATGAATGATCTGTAGGTGTCCCAGGTGACTACAATTGGAACTACAATTGGAAACATCTCTCTCAATTAAAAAGATAAACTGGCAAACCACTCTATTCAAGTTCTCCAAAGAGAACATCTTTATTTATTCATTTTTCTCATATATACTCTAAAATGTTCTTTCTGCAAAACAGTGGTGAGCCTGGTCAGTGCTCTCGTAGGATCCATAAGGATCTTCAGAAATGATGCCATAGAATTTAGCTAAACTAATCACAGAGCTTGGTCCTGATCTACTACAAAGGTACAAGGGCCTGGTTGTTAGCCAGGATTTACTAGAAAAGCATTCGGAAAACTGGACACACAGCCAAACAGTAAGGGTAACAAAGGTGCAGATTCTATGGAAGTAAAGGGATTTCAATATACTCAACTCTATGTACAGTATCAGAATTCCTTTTACAGACAGGAAAATGATCCTTAAGTGATTACTTTTAAGGGCACTCTAATAGAAATGCAAATTTCACTAAATTTTACTCTTTTCTCTTTGGCTCACAACACTAAAATACCATAAACATTATTTCAAACTTACATCAGTAAAATATAAATAAGATACATTACAAATGGAAGAAAATACAAGACACCTCTTAGCATGGTAAATCTCTGCAATATAAATAAAGCAAATATTTCATATACCTACAATTGAACAGTTATTGAAACCATTACATATGTTCCTTTTTTCCTGCCACAGTCATTTAACAATAATATACACAATCTACACAAAGTAATCTCTAAAAATACAGCAAGAATATACCTGTTAACAAGGACTGTGCTACTACTGTCCCCTACTATGACACTAATGGAGAGGGAGTAACTATTTGGGCAGCAGATGGTGACTATCCTAGAGCTGTAAACTAGCAGTTCTGGAACTCAGGGCAAGAACCACAAACTGCCTATTCTTGGGGCAAGCAATAAGACAAATTCATCTGGGGCAGGGATGGGTTAGTGGGAGGAAGACCTCCCTTGGAGAAAGAGCTTAGATCTCAAGACACAAGATCTCTTGGGAGGAGACACCCCAGGACATCTAGAAGCTGCTGCTAGTGAGGTCATCACCTGGGAATGGAGTACAATGTGTCTTGAAAGAAGCTTACCTGGGATTCAGGCCAACTGGGGGAGGGAGCTACTGTCATCTGACAGCTTCCTATTTTTACTATTTTTCCTAAGTAAGTGCTAAGCTCAGTTGTTTCTTCCTGATGAAGGAAAACAAGTTCTGTCAATGCCCTGTAAATGTTAGCATCCTGGACAAAGCCTCTCTTGCTCGTCCTTAGTTATAGTTCTGAATTTTCCTAATTCATTATGTCAGGCTGGAGAGACTAACTGAGGGTAAGATTAAGTCCTGCTAAGTATTAATTTCTTTTGTATCTACAGAACTACAGTTTTATAAAAGCTTTCCTGTTTTCATTTAGCAAGCTGGTTTGCAGCACGTTACCCCCCTTCTCAGTAACTGTGGAAGGAAGAATTGGCTCTCTGAAAGTGGAAAACATGCTGCTTATTACTAAGGTCCTACTCACTATACATATGTATAATTATATATAACTGTACATATATACTGTAAAGAGTTTTTCATCTGTGACTTCTTTTAAGACCTATTAGTTTCTTGCTAACTACAATAAACAGGCTTAAATAAGGTTTAGCAGTACATATCACAATAATATATTTTTTTTCCCTCAGTAAAGTGGCCTATAGGTTATCAGCAACTTATAAGGATTTGTTCTAGGATGCCATAGGAGAGTGGAACATTTAGAAAGGAAACTTCCATGAAATGTGTTCTGTAGAACTGGGTGTTAAGCAACCAGTTCTGGAAAACAGCTCATGAAAGCAAGAAAGGATTTGCCAATTGTTATTACAGATCCTGCCCCAATCTTTCTATTTCCTCAATGAGGAAGTCAATGTCAGACTTGGTGGCTGCTGGATTTGAGATGACCATCCGGAAGAAGTTGGCTTTGTCTCCCTGAGGCTGATATCCAACCATAGTTGTTCCAGATTCCATCATCAGAGCTTTGATCTTCGGTGCCACCTTGTGATAGAGAACACAAAACAACACATAAGACCAACTTTAACTTCTCTTTTTCATTCGTTTTAAAATCACTTTTATTTTTTGTTGTTCTTATCTTGACAGACTAACAGGAGGGGTCAAATTACCTTGATGTCTGAGGTGCCTTCCAGCTGTTAATCTATCATCCTATGTTTCTATCTAACAAACACAAACTTTCCATATTTGAAGAACAGAAAATGAGGGTAATTTATGAAATTGAAAATCTTTATAAATAGAGCTTTTGTTTTAAAAAATCATATAGTGTGGACTGATGCTGAGTGAAATGAGTAGAACCAGAAGAACACTGTGCACAGTAATAGCAAGATTGTGTGATAATCAACTAAGGTAGACTTAGCTCTTCTCAGAACTACAGATCCAAGACAATTCCAGTAGATGAGAGATAGAAAATGCCATTGGCATCCACAAAGAGAACTATGGAGACTGAATGCAGAGCAAAGCATACATTTTAATTTTTTTTCTCTAGGTTTTTCCCTTTTGTTCTGATTTTTCTTTCACAACATGACTAATGTGGAAATGCGTTAAAATGATTGTACGTGTATAATATATATCAGATTGCTTGCTGTCTTGGGGAGGAGGAAGAGAAAAAATTTGAAACTCAAAATTTTACCAAAAAGAATGTTGAAAACTATCTTACATCTAATTGGAAAAACAAGACTATTAAGTGAAAAAAAATCATGTAATAAAATCAACTTATTAGTTTCTAAGCCATCCTACTTGTCCGTATCTCCCTCTGACATCCTTTAAGGATATTTTTCAAATGAGTTTGTATACATACACACAGTGCTTTGTAACAGCTAACAGATATTGTCATTAATAACAACAGTAAATAACAATAATAAATAATTCAATGCATTTGAGGTATAGTGGGGAGTTTAGAAAGACCAACTTAGCTAAAAATACCTTTACTATTTTTTAACATGGGCAAGAATAAAAAAAGGAAAATGTTGAAAATTCCTATTTTTATTGTGGCTGATGTGCTGTGGAAGAGGCAATGTGTCATAATGGATAGAATTAGGAAGACTTGTATTTAAGTAATGTTAATAGTAACCAAATCCTTGGACAGTATCCTAAAAGAACTACAATGTATTATACTACTATAGACATGTATAAAATATGGGCCAGATACACTATGATATGTTAGTATAGTTGGCCCGTGCTTTTTGGATGCCTCTATTTTCTCCCATGGGATGAGAGATCCTCTTTTGGCATATTCTGTTTAAAAGTAGACTTCATGAGTTTAAGGGACCAGCATATTACCAGAGTCAATTCTAACAGTGTCTGTTGAAAAAGGGCAACTATACAGGCTCACGCAGCAGAGCCAAAAGCAGTTATTTAAATATAACTCTGAAATACTTCCCAAAATTTGTTCCAGCTAGCCACATTCAATTTTGCCAATTGGAGCTTGACAAAAGCCACACTGTTGATCTTTTTCTGTGACAGCCTCTCCCCCAAAAAGTATCTCACTATTTATTGGTTGGCAGTGTTGTGTGGTAGTTACATAAAGCTCTGGAGCTTTGGAGTCAGGGAGACCTATATTCAAATTTTACCTTAGGGTCTTAGAGTGACCCCCAGAAAAGCACATCTCCTCTAAACCTCATTTTCCTCATCTGTGAAATGAAGATAAAAATGATACCTACCTCACAGTATACCTCACACTCAAATGAGATAATAACATGTAAAATACTTTGAAAACTCTAACGTGTTATATAAATATTAGTTATATCATCATTATTTAATCAGTTAGTTAATCACTATTTCTCAACTATAAAGCGAGGACAGTGATTGGATAAACACGAGGAGGAAGTGGATTCTTATGTTATATGCTTTTGAGGGATAAAATAGAGCAATATCTGGAAAGTCTCTACAGAGGCAATGTGAAATTTTCATACCCATTATAAATGGCATAAAGGATGTCCAATATCGACCCCCTGTTGTGCAGAGATTTCAGCATGAAGTTATTGCTGAGGAGACTGAAGTAGGATAACGCAGTGCAAGGCATAGTGCAACTATTTGATAGTTTCCTTTTCAATTATTCTTGCTGAGTTACAATACTTCTACCCTGCTAAATTTTGGCAAATATAATCAGTGTCTTCTAACTCTGAGCTGGACAAAGCCTCAGTTGTTCTGTTCTAGATATGAAACTAAGTTCATTGTCTTGTTGTTTGTGAAAATAATTGGGGGAAGCCTATATGGTGAAGACTGAATGTGTTGACAGAGAAAGAGAATGAAAAAAAGAGAGAGAGAGGGAGGGAGAGAAGGAGGGGAAGAGACAGACAGACAGAGAGAGGGAGAGAAACAGAGAAAGAAACAGAAGGAGGGAGGGAAGGAAGGCAGAGAGAGGGAGAAGGGAGAGACATACACACATAGAGAAAAAAGACATAGAGAGGAAGGGAGGAAGGGAGGAAAGAAAGAGAGAGATAGAGAAAGAGAAGAAAGAGGCAGAAAATAGAGCATGAGTATGAAAGACAGAGAGACAGAGGAAAAGAGAGAGACACAGAGACAGAGAAAGAAGGAGAGGAGGAGAGAAGGAAGACAGAGACAGAAAAGGAGGGAAGGAGGGTAAGGGGAGAGAGAAACAGCAAGAAGAGAAAAACAGAAACAATGTGTGTGTGTGTGAGAGAGAGAGAGAGAGAGAGAGAGAGAGAGAGAGAGAGAGAGAGAGAGAGAGAGAGAGAGAGAGAGAAGAGAGAGAGAGACAGAGGGAGATGGGGTGGGGAACAATAGTTATTTAAGAAACAGAACCTTTCTCTTTGTTAGAATGAACATATTGGATTGTAACAGCACCATCTATAAATCTGGTGACAAAGATTTAACTCTGACAGCACAGTGGTGGCAGAAGTCTATATCTGTCTAATTTGATTCTTCTTCCTTCTCCTTCTCCTCCTTCTTCTCCTTCTCCTTCTCCTTTCCCTCCTTCTTCTCTTTCTTCTCCTCTCTCCTCTCTCTTCTCCTTCTCCTTCTCATTCTCTTCTTTCTCTGTCTTTCTTCATAAAGAGCCCCAGCTTTTAGAAACCTCAAGAAAACTGCCCATCCCTATATACTGCTTCGCATACATGGTTTAATTACCATAATTTCCAGCTCAGGTTCCAAATTTTTGTTGATCTCCAGAAAAGTCTTATTTTTTTTTTTAACCATGAATGCTTCAGCAGATTCCTACCATGAGTTCAAAAGAAAGAGATGGGACAGTTAGTCATTTTGATATGGTTAAAAAAAGGAATCTGCTGAGTGATCATAGTTTTAGAGCTGGAAGGGATCTTAGGGACTATCAAGTCCATCTGCCTCTTTTTAGACTCAAGGAAAATGAAGAAGAGAAAAGTTAAATAATTTGCTCAGGGTCACATTGATAATAAGTGTCACAGGCAGGATTTGAACTTAGGTCTTCCTGATACCTCACCCAGAACAGTATACTAGTCTTTGGATTACTTAATTATGTAGGACCATAGAACTGAATCTAGAATAGACCTAAGAGACCATCAGGGCAGCTAGGTGGTACAGGATAGAGCACTGGGCTTGGAATCAGGAAATTGAGGCAAACAGGGTTAAATGACTTGTCCAGGATCATATAGGTAGTAAGTGTCTGAGCCTGGATTTGAACTGAGCCCTTACTTCAGGTTTGGTACTTTATTCACTGTGCCATCTAGTTGTCCTATTTTAGGTTAGATGACTCTTTTTTTAAGAAAGACAACAACTTACCATATTTCAACCTCACCAAACTAGCCAATCTTTCCAGTTTTGTCTATTTCCCGACCTAAAATTTATAGACAATCTATATTGTCTAAGCATACTTATAAATTATATTTCTGATTGGCAAACTTGGGAAGAATAAGATATATATATATATAATATACATATATTCAAGTCCTATAATAAAGGATTTGCCAATGGAACTCAACTACTTTTTGTCAGAAACCATATTCTTTTCTTCTTTTTTCCATCTTCTCATCCATTCCTTCTTTTTTAAAATTATGTCATGCTCTTCTGCAAATTTTTTCTTCCCTGGTCACAGGCTAATGATCCCACTGAGGTTTGCTGCATCCCAGCAATGACATTGAGGGCTAATCTATAATCTGCTTTGTTTAAACACTTTAGGAATTCAGACCTTGAGGCTGACTTTCCCTATTCTTACTTACCTTAAGGCATGACCCATGGATATTCTATGAAACATAGTCTTCAAAAGGCTATTCTATGACATTTTAAGTTTAACAGACCCTGATTTTACTGCTCTCCAAGGCCTTTGCACTTTGAAGATGGGACTATCAAATGCCAAATAATGGGTTCAGAAGCAAAAAATTGCAGTTAGTTTTAATATTTGATTTTGTTTATTTTTGTTTTCAGTAATAATGGTTGGTTTAATGCAGTGCTTCACTGAACTGAATACTGGTTATGACACTATGTAGACAAAGGGTGAGAATATACATAAAATTTTCTCAAGGGCCATTTACCTACAAAAAAAACAATTTATGGCTATATAAAAAAGTAATTTAATTTGTTTTGAATGTTTTCTTAAAAAAATAAAAATACTTCAACTCCTACCATTTAAATTAAAAAGAGGGAACATAAAACTTTGTTCACTGAACCCAACAAATACTAAAAAAGTACCTTTAGTTTTAGGTTGTGGTTTGTTAAATGCAGGGAAAAAAATGAAAATGGAAGAAATATAAGGGGAGAGGAAAGAGATAGGGAGGGAGAGAAAGTGAAATGAGGAAAGAAGATAAAGGGAAGGACATATAGGAAAGAGGAGAAAATGAGAGTGAGAAAAAGATTAACGGAAAGGAAGTGACAGATAGAGAGAAAGATATAGAAAGAATAGAAGCAAATGAGAGATAAGAGAGAAAAGAAGGGTCAGACATGTATAAAAACGTCTATATGTATATTCAGACATATATATATATATATATTTGAGAGAGACAAAGAGGAAGAAGATATGGAAAGGAAAAAGATACAGGGAGAGAAAGACCTTGTCAGGGCTCAGTAGATTTTTGAGGTAAAGTTCAAAACAGTCATTTGAGCTCTGGGTTTTAGTGTTAGACACTCCTCTTTAAATTTTAATTAGCTGCTTTACTATTATTTAAAACTCTTCAACTGCTCTAGTCCTCAAAATTTGAGACTCTATGATAACAAAAGCATTCCACTAGAAAGGAAATTACTATTAATATAAAAGATAATTCATCATCCTGAGGAGCAGATTTAATGCATCAAAAAGCAAAATTTGATTCCTAGTCTGCCATAGAGACTGTCTGAATGGAGGGCTGGATTATTTGCTTTGGACTTGTATTTATAGGTTCAAACAATGTCCTCAAGTAGTTATTCAAGTGTTTTTTTTTTTTTTTTGACAAATAACTGAAAGTTCAACCCCTGAGCAAAGTTTCCATCAAACCTTTCATCTCATTCTCTTTTGTTGTTTAATCTTTTTTTTTAGTCACTCCAAACTTTTTGTGAACATATTTGGGGTTTTCTTGGCACAGAGACTAGAGGGGTTGCCTTTTCTTTCTCTAGCTCATTTTACAGATGAGGAACCTGAGGGTTAAGTGACTTGCCCAGGGTCCACAGCTATAAATGTCTAAGGTCTTTCAAGCTCAGTACTCTAACCACTGAACCACCTACCTCATTTCTTACTTTGTATTAAATGCATGTTCCTAGTTGATAGACAGAAGTCAGATGGATAAACAGCTCTAGAGTGGTGATCAATTAGTTATGAAGAGCTCTGGCCTTTACTGTACTAGGCCTGAGACTCTGCCATTATCTAAGGATGTTCATTAGACTACTTTGCCCAGGGAATTTTGGCTATATTCCAAGGGGACTCATGAATACTGAGATAATTTACTAAAGCGACATAATTGAGTTGACCTTAAAACAAAATTGACAAGGATAACTCAAAAAAGAAAACTCTTGAGCTATTCAAAAATCTTTGATCTTGATAAGTAGAACAATCATATGAGAACAAGCTAAATTGTAATCTGTTAGACAGAATGCAGAAGAATAGATGATAGATTATATATACTCTATACCTTGTGAAGTTTTTCTCTTCTTTCATCGCTGTCTGGAACACCCCTGAGGCTTTGTGGAATGTACCAGAAGCAAACATTTGTGTGCTCAGGCTGTGGAGGCAAAAACAACAATATGAAAACCCAAGGAAAGGTTTTCTCCAACCCCAAATTCTTACTCAAAGTCATATATGAAGTGGGAGGATCAGTCAACAAGGTAAAGCTTTCAGATTTCCAATGGCATGATATGTTTGAACAAATGTTGCTGTACAAAGTAGAGTAGCATGTTATGCTGATTCCCTGATACTCAGGGAATATATGAGTTTTTTCCATAAAAGAGAATTTTCCAGATAACTGAAAAATCTTTCTGTAAGCAATTAAATTTAAAATCTATGTATAATGTATTTGTTGTATAATGTCTCAAATTTCTTGAAATTTTTTTTTAATAATATGATATACTTCCTTGCTTTTTAGATCCCATTACAAAGTAGATACTCAATAAATATTTGTAGATTTCAGTTTATTTACAATGAACATAATTGAATTTTTCTTCTTGGTGACTTGGAACAGGAATGTGATAGTAAATATTAGACAAATTGCTCTCCCCACCAAAAAAGAGTACACATGATTCACTTTTAAGCTTCACCTTAACCTCCCACCACATTAAGTCTAGATAATCAATAAAACACTAAGTCAAGCCCTAACTTGTAGAGTTTATCCATTTTTGAGGTGTAAATATTCACAGTAAAAATATTTAACAATTGACTCTCTTGACAATTCAAGCTGGTTCTAGCATTCCTCTCACTCAGAGCCCTATTTATAAGCCTGAATTTTTTTTGTGTGTTTTAATGCAGTGATGTCCTCAGGGACCACTGGAGTATTTGGAGTTTTTTTTATCCTTTATTACATGGTCTCATAACTGCTTGAATTTTTGTCTTTTTGTTTGTCACAGTTTATCTGTCCTCTCTCACATTCTCCTTGATGTCAATGTGACTGACTTCTAAAGTTTTTCCTCTTCTATTTAATCTAGTAGTTCTAAGAAATTGGCTAAAACAGTCTGGGAATGATGGTCTGAGGGATTCTCCTATGAATAAAACATATTTTGTTAAGAGTTATTCCCCAATAAGTGGCCAAAATAAGAATGACCATTAACAAGCATATAAAATAATGTTCCAAAATGATAGCAAACAATAACTTTGAGTTTTTAAATCATATCCATCAAACTAGCAAAGAAAATAAAAGAGATGGTTTTACCCCATTTCAAAAACCTGTCTGACAGGGACTATAGAAGCTGTTACTGTCTCTTTAAAAATCAGAAAAACTACATATATATGTATAATATGTGCAAGTTACAATTGTAACTACAATTTAATGAGGGGCTTCACTCTGCTGAGTGAGTGACTATGTGTGAGTTTAACTTTGATCAAAGAGAATTGATGAGAAATTGTGCTGAAGACTAAGATAAAAAAAGTGAGGGGGGAAATTCTTTCTTGAGAGAACTGTCTCAACTATTATTTTATGAGGAAACATTAATTTTAAAAACACTTTATGAAGTCAGCATGGAAATATACTCTTAAGGATGAGGACTTGATAAAAGCTTAAAATGCTACTTTTCTGTCACATCTAGAGAAAGACTAAGAGAGCCCAAGGAGAAGGATGATGGAGACAACCTTTTTTCTTTATGAAACTAAAAGGATAAAAAAGATTCTTTTTTCAAAGTCTGCTAAATGGTATGGATTATGCTCTTAGAAATAAGGTAATTTGTCATCAGTGAGGGTGTAAATTGACTCTAATTGTGCTAAATACTATAAATAGTTATCTATGTCTTTGTTTTATTATTGAATTCATTTTTAATAAACTATATTATTAATTAAAATATTTAGTATTCTTAATATTTATTTAATTCCAGGAGATTACATGATTTACCACATAGAGAGTTTTAAGTTTGGAAAAAATAAGTTTCTACAGTTTATTAAATAAATAATATTTGATGAACCTGAATGAAGGCTCTGAGAATAGTTGATTAGGAAATAGGTTGAAATATTATATTATTAACTCATTAGAAAATATAAAAATATACTTCTTGTCTTTTTGTTTGTCATATTTTGTCTGTCCTCTCCCACACTGTCAATTCTCCTTGCTGTCATATCATGGTGAGATAAGATATGGAAATGAGTGAAAGGTAGCTGAGGAGGTGACCTAGAAGTAAAGTTGATGACTTATGCACCCCTGTTGCATAGCCAATACTGGAGGAACTCTCATAAATCAGAAACAGGAATATATTCTTGGTGGAACAGTGAATTGATATAACCATTATAGAAATCAATTTGAAATTATATAAGAAAACTTTTAAAACTATTTATATACTTTGATCCAAAAATAATAGTCATATTTATATCAAAATAGTCACAACATCACTTCTTATACTAGTAAAAGCCAAAAAAACCCACCTCTGAATAACAAGAAAACAAGTCCACAGAATGGGAGAATGACTGAACAAACTGTAGTTTGTGGATATAATTGGATGTCATTGCACTATAGAAAACAACAACTATAAGGAATTCAGAACAATCTGAAAAGACTTGTATGAGCTGATACATAGGGTAGAAAGCAGAGCCAGGAAAACAACATGCACGAAGATTACAGTAATTAAATTTATTTAAAATTAAGACAACACTATCAAAATTCATATTAAATACCATGACCAATTTTAGTTCCAAAGAACAAATGATGAAACATTTTTCTCTTCTTGGAAGTAAGATGCCTCTTGGACCAGAGGCATGGAATTCTGAATCCATTCTGTTTGTTGGTTTTTCTTAACTTCATTTCTTAATTATTAAGAAGGGATCTATGGAGGATGTGGTTTGTTAGGAAATGACTATGGTGTATAAAATGCAAATAACTTGTAAAATATTTTAAAATGTAAGAGCTTAAACTATAAGTTTTGTGATCTTTGGATAACCAAAGTTCTAAATATTCTTGGACATTTTATAGATAGTTAAGGTTTTTTTTAAAATGTCTTTTGGATAAACACTTATTCCTTAATAGTATTTGATTATGAAATTTTCATTTACTAGAAACTGATCCAATTTTAATACATTTCAAATTTTAATCAGTGTAATGTTGATCTACATTTAGATTAAAGTTAATTTTCTTATTCTTTTCACAGGCTATAGTAAAGCTTCATTTTAAAACTAATATTATAGGACATAGACAACATCCCTAATAAACATTTTGAGTTATAGTGAAGAATATAAAATGAACTTCCATATATTTGGGCACATGATTTGATATGTAATGTAATGATATGTAATATATATATATATGTACATATACGCTATATACATATAATATTTACATATATTTGTATATATGTGGTGGAATTTTTGACAGTACCCAAATCAATCCAGTGACAAATAAGATCCTTAAAAAATAAATTCAATAGTCTGACTTTTTCTGGATTAGCCAAGGCATTTTTATTACTCATGTACAAAAGGGAAGAACTGGACCATGGACACAAAAGCAAGTCTCACAGACAACTCTACTTCCTCTCCAATGAAATGTGTTTCATCAATATATATAGCTTTACAACTCATTTGAAAAAAATATGATAAATTAGGGAGTGAATGGGATGGGGAGACAGTGTAGTGTGGGAGAGAGACATACAAAATTGGGATATTGATAGGGATATAGTTAATAGGACATATGACCAAGTTGCAATTAGAGAATTCTAAGAACAAGTCCTACAAGCGAATAGATACTTCCCAAGATCCTGCCTTAAGCCAGCATCCTCTCCTGTGAGAACTCATTTCCCCATCATTTTGTCAGGTTAGCAACACCTATTCGTCCCCCAAGATTTGGCAGAAATACCAAACTCTCTAGAAGCACAATAAAATAAGGGAGGCTTGATGTGTTGATTCTATTAGAGGTCAGGCTAGATGAAAAAGAACTCATGGACCATTAGAGAAGGCATTACAAAGAAAGTTTGTGTAATTGCCTTAAAAATATTTTATGGAAAGGGCAGCTAGGTGGTGCAGTGGATAGAGTACCAGCCCTGAAGTCAGGAGGACCTGAGTTCAAATGTGATCTCAGACACTTAACACTTCCTAGCTGTGTGACCCTGGGCAAGTCACTTAACCCCAATTGCCTCAGGGAAAAAATAAATAAAATATTTTATTGAGAGAGTAGGCAACTCTTTGGGTAAAGAACATTAAATCCAATCCACTCTAGAGGCAGAGGGAGAGAAGTGACCTTTTTGAAGGCCTTCCTATATAATAAGTAGTCAACAATCTTACAGATTAGTCTATGCTTGTTTTGTTTTATTCTACAACCTGGGTGATATTTGAACAAGATGTCTTTATTTAATTCCTCTCACAGTTCTTAATATTTGCTAATATGAAGTCAAAGCAACTTCCCCATCAAGGTCCCAAAGACAAAATGACCAGCAAACTGTCTGACTATAATAAAATCTGTAAGAGGAATTACATAAAAGAAATCTTATTCAAATCTCCTCCAGATTGTAGAATAGCATTTTTAAAAAGTTCATTATGTTGATGGCAACTTGACAGAGTCATGTGCTTTACCTCTGGAAGATGGGGTTAAATGATTGTTAAACTTATCTCTTTGAGAATTTGTTTTGGAGAGAGATAAAGCTCACATTTATTCCCTGTATTATTTGAAAATATTTTAAGAATTAATATTAATTATAATAACCAAGGTTTGCCCCCAAGTAAGAAGAGAAGATGTGCCTTCTGCCTTTCTTTGTAGAAGTCAGGGACTATGTATATTCTGCCAGACTCATTCATTATGCTGAACTGTGGTTCTTGTTAGTCTTAGACTGTAAAGTCTTTACTTTATAGGTGGGAGAGGCATATATTTAGAAATAAAGATAAATGCCGAGGAAAAAAAAAAGATGGCCCCAAATTTTAAACTAAAAAAGCTTTGTAAAGGGTTACAGAAGATAATCTTCTAAGGAAAAGAAAATGGAAAAAGTAGATTTGTTCTGCAGGAGTAAGGATTTTAGAGATGAATTCCTGATTGTAGAGATTAGCAGGGATGATTTACTACTAGCAAGGAAAGATATCAGCTGGCTTTTCCCAGAGCTCTGGAAGAATAGGGAAATAGGTCAGTTTCACAGCTGTCCTAAATGGTTTCTATGCACTGTTTCCCAAAGACAGAGAGGCCAGACTAAGTAATCACTGAGCACAACCCTACAAGAAAAAATTGTGAATGTGCTAGTGTGTCTAATGATGCCATTTCCAAACTGAATTCTGGGTCAAAAAACATTTTAAAAATACATTCCAAAATGTCTTGAATAGCAGTATTTTTTTTTGAGCCAAAGACCAATAATGAAAACATAAAATACTGTTTGGAGGGCAATACTTGGCATTCTGGACAAATACGGCCTCATAATCGCCACTAATGAAAATACTCAATACAACAAAAGCCTTCAACATATGCTATAATTAGGATAGACTATTATGACTTACCTCACCATCAAAAACCATTTCAAATTCTTCTCTATTTTTAATTTTCGCATATAGATACTCTGCCAAATCCAGGCACTTGTTGACCTGATTTTCAAATCCCACTGTGCCCTGTTTTCAAAGGGAGAGAGATAGTAATAAGAATGGATCATTTCCCCATTTATGCATTAGGATCATAAAATTGAATTGGGAGGAACTCCAGAAGTCAGTTAGTCCAACCTCCTGTCTGAACTAAGTTTTACTGCCCATTGCTTTCAGTCTGAAGTCTTGTCTGCTTTGGAACATGCATATGTCCCTCCATCTTGGACCTGAAAGTATTAAGTGAACTCTGACCAAACATCCCTTGCTCCCCTCCCACACACAAGTAACTTTTCTCACTACTGTCATACCTTTCCATTGATCAACAGGCAGGTGGGAGAGAGCCACTAGTCTTTGTGCATTCCCTGGCTTAGCAGGAGTCTTGAACATTTTGTTGGGTTCAAGTATTGACAAATTAGTCAATCTAGACAAGCACAAGCTTTGAGAATTAAACAGAAGTGCCATGTGTTTGCTGATGAACTTTCTGAAGAGCTGACTTGGGGTTGACTAACAAGACTGTGAGGTTCAAAACTGCCAAAATTTGCATCCTTCATAATGGCTGGCAGTCACCATTTTATAGATTATCCTCTTTGCCAACTATTTATGATATATGTTAATGACAGGTGAGTGACTCCAAGGTTACCTTCCCTAGCTTCTGTTACTATCATGTGATCAGAAAATAAGAAGGGAAAACATTTCTATCACATTTCCTGGATTCTCCCCTTGTTTACCTTAGCTTTCCACATCAACCAAAACTTGAAAATGTCCACATGGCGGCCACACTGGATGGCCTTGTCTCCAGTGTCATAGGAAATGTCATACTGCTTATCTTGCTGGAATAGGTAACCTGCACACATTTGATTGCATCCTTGGAGTATGCCCTGTGGGTGGAAACAGAGAAACTTTTGCATATTGTATTCATGATTTTCTAAAACATGACTGGCTGCCCGAAGGAAAGGGGACTTGAGATGACATACAGCTTTTATTTTCCCCCCTGTTAATATTGCTAAGTTATCTTATGTTTGTCCCATTAGGGGGGAGGTCACTCTTGGGAGAAATATAATGCAGAGTTCTCGGGCTTCCTGACTTCTATTTCTTCCTCTTCCACTGTAGGCACTGCCATCAGAAAAAGCCTTTGGGGTACTTGTCTATCCTCTCCCTTAACTCCAGGCTCTCCTACTGAAGTTCATGGGAACACTGCTAGTTTAGGGTGATAATACTTTTGACAATGCCCTAGAAACAATACATTGAATGGCAAAGTAGGAATATTGGCAGATTCAAACAAACCAAAAAAAATGCTTCCTTTTAAAATTTTCTATGAAAAAAATAATAAAAGCTTTATTTCTGTCAGTTTTTCTTTTTCTCTGTCTCTTTCTGTCTTTTTCTTTCTTTCTTTCTTTCTTTCTTTCTTTCTTTCTTTCTTTCTTTCTTTCTTTCTTTTTTCTTTCTTTCTTTCTTTCTTTCTTTCTTTCTTTCTTTCTTTCTTTCTCTCTGTCTCTATCACTTTCTTGGTTGGTCTTTGTCTCTCTGTCTCTATCTCTCTGTTTCACTGTCTCTCTGTCTTTCTATCTCTTTGTCTCTATTTTTGTATTTCTCTGTGTGTCTTTGTCTCTCTGTCTCTGTCTCTTTGTTTCACTGTCTCTGTCTCTCTGTTTATCTCTTTGTCTATCTCTCTGATTTTCTGTCTATTTCTTTGTCTCTCTATCTCTGTCTGTCTCTCTCTTTGTCTATCTGTCTATCACTGTCTTTTTGTCTCTCTGTCTCTCTCCATACATACAGACATACACGTACATGTTGTCTCCCACATTAGAACGTAAGCCTTTTGAGGGCAGCTACTATTTTACAATGCCTGCCCCAGAGCAGATACTTAATTAATGCTTGTGGATTTATTAATAGTAGATTATTGATGTCTACAAAACCTGGTCTGATTATACCCAGACAGATTTTTGTTCAGGAAACTAAAAAATTCATGCCTGGGAAGGACAGTATTATGGCTGCCCTAAAAACAGAGTTGCTAGCCTTGTTGCCAGCAGCTATCATTTTCTTTCCCTTATTTCCAGCTACCAAAACCTTTAGTACATCAGAGTCATTTGCTGAAAGAAAGCAAACCTTTTCCCGCACGAGAATGGCAGAGCATTGTAACAGAACGCCCATCATCTTGTGAGGATTCCAGGTAACTGAATTGGCTCTGAAAAAAGAAGAAATTGATATTTATTAGAGGAGATGCAGATCATGGAGCACAATAGATTATGCTCTTTTGTCATCACTACATGTTCATAAACTGATATATTCTTCACACACAACCCTAGTTTGATTAAATAAATGTGCATGTTTGACTGGTAAACACAGTGTCAGTACAGTAAGCAAAATACTGCCACTTATCCCCAGGAAAGTGATTCAGACTCCTCCTTCTTGTACTTATCCATAAAATGAGCTGGTGGTAGATCTAACTATAAAGTTACCTCCTTATCATAGATAGCATCTATACAGTGCTTTATAAATATCATCTTATTTGATTCTTACAATAACTCTGAGGGGTAGTTGCTTTTATTATCCCCACTTTACAAATGAGAAAACTAGGGAATAATTATGTTAAATGATTTGCCCATTGTTACACATTGTTACTTTTATATATATATAAAGTATATATAAAACATATACTTTAACATATTTAACATGTATTGGTCAACCTGCCATCTGGGGGAGGGAGTATGGGGAAGGAAGGGAAAAATTGGAACAAAAGGTTTTGTCAATGCTAAAAAATTACCCATACATATATCTTGTAAATAAAAACTATAATAATAATAAAAAAGAAAATGCTATGTAATGGTCCACACTCAATTCCCATGGTCCTCTCTCTGGGTGTAGTTGGCTCTTTTCATCACTGAACAATTGGAACTGGTTTGAATCACCTCAATTTTGAAGAGAGCCATGTCCATCAGAATTGATCATGCTATAATATTGTTGCTATATATAATGATTTTAAAATTTTTTTAATTTAAATTTATTTAAAAATAAAAAACTTTTAAATTTTAAAATTAACAGAAGAGACAAGGAAGTTGAGAATAAGACATACAAACAGAGCAACTATCAGCCTTGTGTCTGAGGCTGGATTTGAACTGAGGTTTCCTTGATTTCAGGTCCAGTGTATAAAGATACCTCTTAATAGAGACAATTAATTGGGATGATGTATGAGGAGACATTCCTAAAAAGCCTATAGACTAGTCAACTCTAAAATTTGCTATCAGCAAGGTTATTTTAAATGCTAAATGATCATGCTTTTACTATGTCCATTGTGACCATAGTTAACAGTTAAGGACTCTTAATATCCTAATCACTTTATCCAAGACAATTAAGTGACTAAGATGCATGTTAAACAGGATTTTGCAACAATCCCTAAATGGAATAAATAGTGATTGTAACAATTTTGCTTCAATGATGCATAGACATTAAAAATTTTCAGGTGAACCAGATAGATTCTGTCCCCAATAATCAATGATTTCTTTGAAATGTTTGTTTACCCTTCCAATGCTAAATCCCTTATCCAGAATTCTTAACTTTTTTTATGTCACAGAAGTCTTTCATTGGGGAAAGTATTCAATAGATATATTTGTGTCTGTAGAATGTCAGAGAAACCCTTACTAATTCTTTCCTCCAAAAATTATAATGAAGAAAACAAATTTACTGCAAGTACTGAATTTTCATTTCACCCAAAAGGGTCAAAGTTTGGAGTCTGCTTAAGCCATAAGGGCCTTAGAGCAGAGGAGTTGGGCTGAGGTTCATTACAAATAGCAAGAGCCCATTTGTTCTTTGCATAACAAATTGTCCTATTTTTAAGGAATATTTGTCTTACAAAATGTCATAATTTTTTCTGAACTTCCCAAATATTCTAAATAAACAATATAATTTTGCTTAATGGAAAATAAGATGATCTAGTCAAGATTTGATTTTCTTTAGGTCACATAAGCTAATGTGATTTTAGGAGTGTCTAACTCTTTATCATCCTCTGTAGGATTTTCTTTCCAGAGATACTGGACTGGTTTGCTATTTCTATCTCCAGCTCATTTTACAGTTGAAGAATTGAGACAAATAGGGTTAAAGTGACTTGTCCAGGGTCACATAGTAAGTATCTGAGGTCAGATTTGAATTTAGGTATTCTTGACTCCAGGAGTATCTTTTGGTCCATTGCACCATCTACCTGCCCCAAAATATATAATGCATAATCTATAATACATTCATTTATATATATATATATATCCATGTATATGTAAAACATATGTATATATCTGACATCTGTATATCTATATCTATATCTTTGAATATCATACTTTCCCCTCTGTGCTTTGGATCAAGCCATTCTCCCTGCTTAGCATGCCATCTTTCTTTGCTACCATCTCTCAGAATTCTTAAGGTTCAATTCTGGTGCCGCCTCCTCCATGAAGGCTTCCAAGAACCCAGCTGTTGTTAACATTCTATTCCACCTCCATTTTTCTTGGACTATACTTATGCTGTGCATGTTGTGAAGCCAGAATAAAATATAATCTCTTCCAGGATAAAACTTCATTTTTGTTCTTCAGCTCCAGCTCCTAGCACAATGCTTTGCAGATACATAGGTCTTTAATAAATGTTTTTTGAATTTCTTTGATTCATCAAAAAATTCCCAATTTAAAACCTTAAGTCTAAGAAAATCTGAAAAATATTTTGATTCCAAAAAATTTCTCTTAGTAAATGTGTTTATATGCATATGTGTATATATACACCTTATATATAGTCTACATCTTCAGTATACACACATATACTATACAATACCATGTGTGCTTATATGAACATATACTTCCACACATGTATACATGTGTTTTCATGTATATTTAGACATACATGTATGTGCACTTATGTATACTCACACTAAAGAAGAAAATTCCTAGAATCAAAATAAATTTCAGGTTTTTCCAGATTCAAAACTTGGAAATGGAAGTTGTTTGAGAAATCTAAATTGCATCTGGATTGGCTCCTCTCTGTGAGGAGCCTTGTTCACTTGTGTTTTCAATGGCCATCCTTATTTATTGTGTCTCTTTACTTACAAAAATGACCAGGAGAAATGGCTTTATTCCAGAAAAGTCACTATAGAAAACAGAGAGGCTACTATGATTTTTTCCTCTATTCATAAGCTACTTTTTATTTTTTTGCCAATAGCCTTGAACTGGAAAGGAGAAAAGGTGTAATAAATGAGTAAGTGATGTTCTCTCAACCTGCCTCCCCTTTCTATCTCAAAAGAGCCAGCTAGCAACATGAGGCAGAGAAAGAAAATGAATTAGCGGGTGAACATGGCAAACTGCAAACTCTGCATCCGAGCTTTTCCCAGCTAAGTAGAAAAATAACTGATTCTGCAAAGCAATCAAAGGAGGTGCCATTCTGAATCAGTGGTCCACACTATGCGGGTCTGATAATTTGAATGGTAGAATTCCTGGAAACTGTGCCCCATACCTTTCAATGCCATTGAGCTTGTGACGGTGCTTTCTGGACATGAGGAGACCTCCTCCCCAAGCAGCCTGTGAGAGCAGAGAAAGAAAAGGGATAAGGGGATTCCAAATTCCTTTCTAGGCTAGTTGATCATTCCTCCTTTAAATATGTGGGGCTTGTATGGAAGATAAGATACAGAAGTTCCTCTGGCAAAATAAACTGAAACTGGAGACAACTTCAATCTTTGCAAATGTTTTTAGTTGATTTCTCTGAGGGCCAGGTTCCAGGCATAAAAGTTAATTGATGGAGGGTGGGAGATCAGGTTAGTTAAAGTTAGTTAAAGTCTGTGGTAACACTACAGATGTCCAAAGATATTGAGCATAGATGAGATAAAGATCAAAGACTCTCCTAGATTGTTGCTTGAGTCAGGGATCACTAGGGGGAGCTTTGCAGAAGGGAAGATGGCTGTTATCTAGCTCCTACTGCATGAGATGTATCTCAAAGGACCTAGATATGTGGCAAGATAATATCTGTACGGCTGTCACTCAAGTGGTTGCTGAAATTTATAGCAAGTTACAAAATGTCCAGGTTTTCCTGAGGATAACCATGAAAAATACTACAGGGATGAGGGAAAGAACAGGGAGAGACAGAAATGAATCATATTTGTAGTATATGTTTTGTCAAGTGCTTCACAAAAGAAAAAACAGTGGTCTAAGGAGTTAAAAAGATAAGATAGAGACAAGTATACAGACAGTAGAAGGATATATTGAGAAAAAAAGAAAAAGTAGAGAAAAAGTAAAGGAGTGAGAATGGGAAAAGGAAGGAAGAAGGGAAAGGGGAGAGAGAAAGAGGAGGATGAGAAAGGTATGCTGGAATCAGATTGTTAAATTTTCAGTGTATGAGCACTTACACCTTAAAATCAGCAAATACTACAAATCAGGAATTTATTAGTTGTTTTGTTGATTATACAGATTAAGAAAGTGATGGGAGACTGTTAGTGCAGATTAAATGTTAAAGTGTGTCATCATAAAATTTTTTAAATGTGAGATGGTTGTTAAATATTTACCAGCACAGCCTTGGGGAGGGTAGAGAAAAAGGGGGGGGAGGGAAAGAGAGAAAGGGGGAGGAAGAGAAGGAGAGAGGGACACAGAAAAAAGAGGGGAGAGAGGAGGGGAAGAGGAGGAGAGAAGAAATATAGTTATGTATTTGAAAGTGTTTTCTGTTGTTCTTTAAGTCTGTTCAGAAAAATTCAGGGGGAAAATGTCATTTAGTAGTATATGTATTTCCATGTTGTATTTCTAGATTAATCTTCCTAAGCAAAGGGCATGGACAGCTACATTGAGAGCAGGTAATCAAGCATGTGTGGTCACTTCCTTTATCTCTTCTCTCTCTCTCTCTCTCTCTCTCTCTCTTTCTCTCTCTCTCTCTCTCTCTCTCTCTCTCTCTCTCTCTTCTCTCTCTTCTCTCTCTCTTTCTCTCTCTCTCTCTCTCTCTCTCTCTCTCTTTCTCTCTCTTTCTCTCTCTTTCTCTCTCTTTCTCTCTCTTTCTCTCTCTCTCTCTCTCTCTCTCTCTCTCTCTCTCTCTCTCTCTCTTTCTGTCTGTCTCTCTCTCTCTTTGCCATCTAGGAGCAGTTTACTGCTATGGAAGCTGCTATGGAAGAAATTGGTAGGTATGAACCCCCCAAAAATTTCAAGTAATTCTGGAGGGGGCCAGAGAAATCTAAAGAAGAATACCAGATTATGAGGCAAATTTGGACATTTGTCCAGACTTGCCAGATTGTGGACCAGAGGAGAACATGAGACTGAGAGGATGTGGAGAGATTGGGGAGTGAGGGTGGAAGTGGAAACAGCCTGAGTTCCCCAAACGGAGAACTATATTCCCTCACCTAGCTAGGTCTGGTCTGTCTAGTATGTCCCAGAACTTACATCAACATGCAGCCAGAGGTTATATTTGTGACATATATCTGCAATCTCAGGTATCGGATCAAAAGCTCCATACACAGTTGTGCCTGCGGTCGCATTGACATAAAGAGGAACATAGCCCTATAGCACAAGACAACGAACAATTAATTAACATTTAATTAATTTTTAATTGAGTGTTCATTAATTATTTAATTAATTAATACTTAGCATCTCTTGTTTGAACCAAGAAGTATCAAAGTTTGATTTCAACTGATGGCAGCTGAATTCATTTTTTAAAAACATCCTGTAGTTATTAGAGATAGTTAGACAAGGTTCCAACAGAATGAAACATATCTCTTCTCTCAAAACATCGATGGGAGAGTAGATATGTACATTATCAGACATAAAATTCCCTTTCTTTCTTTCTTTCTCTTTCCTTCCTCCCTACTTTCCTTCTTTCCTACTTTCTTTCCTATTTTCTTCTCTTCATCCACCCTCCTTTTCTTTCTTTATTTCCTC
The DNA here is from genome assembly GCF_016432865.1 of Antechinus flavipes. NCBI lineage: Eukaryota > Metazoa > Chordata > Mammalia > Dasyuromorphia > Dasyuridae > Antechinus > Antechinus flavipes. The sequence continues at coordinate 420,741,586 of NC_067400.1, forward strand.
CCTCTTTCTCTCTCTTTTCTTCCTTCCTTCCTTCCTTCTTTCTTCCTTCCTTCTTCCCTCCCTTCCCCTCTCTTTTTCCTCCTTCCCTCCCTCCCTTCCTTCCTCTTTTCCTCCCTCCTTTTCTCTCCTTCTCCCTCCCTTCCTTCCTTTCTTGTGATGACCGCATATTTAAAATCAGCCTGAGTCAGGAATTCAGGTTAAGGGAAAAATCTTCAATCTTTATTCTCAGTAGAGTGAAGAAGGATTGCGATAGCAATATGGGCAGCTGCGACAGGAAGCCAGCTAGCAGAGGTGAAGGGGAATTGCAGGTAAAGGGGGGATCAGAAGTGAAGAGGGGTCGCGATAGCAATGCGAGCAGCTGTGACAGGACGCCAGCCAGCAGTCTCTCTTTCTGCTTCCCTTTCCACTCCCCTGCCTCCACCCACCAAAATCGTCATTTCCTATACAACACATCAGGACTTGCACAAAGAGTGGGTGGGACCATTCTTTCTCCAAGCATATATATTAATAGAGTATGGTCCAATTACGTGCTTGGGACCTCAGTGCATCAACTTAAGCCTCAACCCATTACATTTTCTCTCTCTCTTTCTCTATCTCTCTCCCTCCCCTTCTTTCTTTCCCCTCTCTTTTTCTTTCTTGTTTAATCTATGTGGGTGTGGGTAAAGACAATGATACGAAGATAAAGACATCAGTAAAAACATATTAAAAATACTTCAGACTGAGATAATTGATAAGTGACTGAGACATAATTCATAGAATCATAGGTATAGAATTGGAAAGGACCTTAGGGATCATTTAAATTTAGCTTCTTCATTTTTCAGATGAGGAAACTGAGGCACAGAAAGGAGACCTAGGTCATATGATTTTAAGGGCTATTATCAGTATTTCCTGCTGCCTCTTATGTAAAGTGGCCAACTGTCCAATGACATCATATAAGACCTTTGTGGGTTTTTTTTTAAACATAGATATTGTCCATTCTTCTTAGTAGGCATCCTTTTTAAAATATTTTTGGCTTGTGATTATGTTAATGTAGCAATAAGTTACAAAAATCCATCATTTTTGGAACTTGAAATACTAGATATATCAAAATATATAAACAAGAAAGGAAGAAGTGTTGAAATAGAAGAGGAATGAGTTTAGAGACATCTGGGAGTCAAGAGTTTTGAGGTATCTTAGTCCACTTCCACCTCATGCCTCTGTGCAAGCTACCTTTCCTCATCCCTTCCTCTCAGAATTCTTATCTTGCTTTAAGACTCAACTCAGATTTCCCCTCCTCCAGGAAGCCTTCCATGAGCCTTCCTGTTATTAATGTTCTCCACTTCCATTTTCCTTGGATTATATGCCATGTCTATAGTAAGGCCTGAATAGAATATAATCTCTCTGAGGACAAAGACTTTATTTTTATCTTTCTAGCCCCAGAGTTTATCATTTACTTTATATAGAGCAGATCATTAATAAATGTATGTTGAGTTGAAATTGTTGAATTATTCTTGCCCAAACTTTAGCAGTTTCTTTCCTTCTCATCTATTTTTCTCTTCAGTCTACTGAAAGCCCAGAAAATAGATATTGTTACAGCAGAAGGCAAGAATGCTAAACCAAAACAACATTATAGTTAAATGGATTGACTGTAACATGGCAGGGCCTTTATGAATACATCTGTTCGACAAGATTTTTCACTTAATAGAATTTGCTGAGATTAGATCAGCAAAGACATGTTACTATATGCCATAAACTAGAACATGAGAATAGCTGTACTAAACAGACTCCAATGTTAAACTGAGATTGTACCAATGTAAAAAGCAAGTTAAAAGTTAAATAAAGCTGTGTTCCATAGGATGATTAAGCAAGCAAGCAATTGAGCAAGAAAAAAGAAAAGGAAAGTTCAGAAGAAAGTAAGAACAAAAATACAGAGTTATTTAGCATAATGTGGACAAAATAACTGATTTTTGGCTGAATTTTTCACTTTTCAAGTGGCTTTTTTGTGCACCATATAGACAGAGTTTTATAGAGATCCAAGTCAACCTGTTAATTGGAAATCAACAAAAATTGAAGGAAAAAAATGTTAGAGGTAACATTAAATGATATTTTGGGAGTCTGTATCTGTGATTTGATCGATTGGTAATTCCAACGGGAAAATTCCCTTTACCACTATAGTTCAGGACCTGCTATGCAAGTTGTCATCTTAAAGAGTTATCTGGGGGCACCAACAGATTGGATTTTGTCAATAGGTATCAGAGATGGGATCTGAATGAAGACTTTCCCTGATTGTGAAAGCCATCTCATCATCTACTGCAAAAGGCTATTTCTCATGAAATAATGTTTTAGTTTAATAATGTCTTTTGATTTCTAGAGCAAAACTAGACTTAAAATGTAAATACCAGAGGTTATTTGTATTATGGTACTCTAACAACTCACATTTACATAGCACATTGTCTTTTAAAGCCTTTATCACAATAACCTTGTGAGCTTCTCTCTCTCTCTTTCTCTCTCTCTAAATATCCATCTATTTATTTGGATGAGGAACTGAGATTCACAAAAATTAAATGGCTTGGCTAAATCAGAGCTGGGACTCAAATACAAGACTTTTAATTCCAGGTCCAGTGGCCTTTCCATAACATCATACTACAAAACTCTTTCCTTACAACAAACTATAAGGTAGGAATATAAGATAAATCTTATCCTTTTTTTAATTTGAGGAAATTGAAGCTTAGGGAGAATAAATGACTTGTTCACAGTAATGTGTGGATAACTAAACATTCAGGCTTGCTTAGGACGGCTGACTCTTGTTTAGACTTTTCTACCACACTCACCTTTTTCTTGGCGTCAAGAATTTTTGCCTCCAAGTCAGCGGGGATGATTTTCCCCCTGTAATTGTAACAGAAGGAGATAGATTTTTTTTTTTTTAAGAAGCATCAACAAGGCTGCATGTGAAGAAGCTTCAGATGCAGAAGAAAGTAATTTAATCAGATATTTTCACCAGCTCATTAGCAGCTTGGCACATTGCACTGAACCAGCCCTTAAGCACAGTAAAACAAATTTAACAGATGAACACATTTAATACATCAAAAAATTTAGCAGTCACTCTCTCCTCCTACCTTTCATTGCATTTTATCAGAATCACATTGTCTGTTCCAAAGCCAAGTGCGGCCCCCGCTTTCTTTATTGAATAGTGACTCTGAAACAAAAAAGAGCCATGTATTGACAAGGAAGATCTTCATTTAGGATAGACTAAAGTCCATGAGCAGGAGCTATAACTTACGTGTTCAGAGGTAAAGAGGACCAGCTTAGGAACAGCTGCCATGCCTTTGGTTTTGACTTCTGGAAAGTATTTATATCGAGCAGCCATGATGCTGTACATATTGGATATGGCACCCCCTATAACCAAATAAGCCTTGTGTTAAGGGGGGGTTGTCATTGTGCTTGCTATTCCTCCAAACAACAAAGTTAGTGCTTGAATTTCACGATATTAAGAAGGGTGAGAAAACTGGGAAGGAATGACATCTTGTTGAATTGGGACACACTGAGCTATTCCCTTTATGGGGATATTGGGGCCCTTATGGTCCCAACTTCTATCCTCTCGTCTGTATTGGGGCTAGAAGTTTTCATTATTAGATTCACCTTTGTAAACTGGCTTTTGGTTTTTCCAGTGGCCTACCTTTCTCAAATTGAGCAGAAATGAAAAAGGGAGTGATGGCAGTAGTAATCAAAAAATATAACCTTTCTGTTTTCAATATGAGGTTGATCAATGACTCAATCATAAAGTCAATCAATAATTTGAAGGCTTATTATATGTCATAGATTGTTGTGATAGATTGAAGCTATTCCCATGGAAGCATTTTACTTGTGCTTTCAAACAAACTGTGCAATAATAAGTATTATTATTACTGTTTTATGGATGAGGAAACTGAGGCACAGAAAAGTTATAAAAATGAAATCAGAGAGAAAACAAAGGAACTTCCTGAAAATTCTTGCCTCCTGAATTTTCAGTCCCCCAATCCACATGCTTCTTGAGAGAAGACTTTTTGTCACTGTATCTCTAGTATCTACCATAATGCTTTGAATACAGTAGGTGTTAAATAAATGCATGTGGGAAGACTGAATACCAAGTCTCCTCAAAGAGCACTGAATGGTCAATCATTATATTTCTGTTTGAAATTAAGTGATTTTTAGAAAACTTAGAAAAAAACAGAACCTTTGTCTACAGAGAAAGTAAAATCCAGAAACTGAAGCAATAATTTAATCAATTTAGACAAAAAAATCATTTTTTCCCTTACTCCAACTATCTGGATATTACATAATCTAAATTAACTAGATATTTGCATGTTATAGTTATGAATTCTTTAAAGTGCATAATTTACTTTGCAAACACAATTTTAAAATTTACAATCTACATTTGAAATTTAAATATATAAATTTATAACTGCACTAAGACTTTTGGAGTATCACATATAGACCCTACCCAAACCAGAGCACAGCATACTCATAACTTATTCCTTAAATTAAATCCTTAAACCTAAAAACAAAATTCCTTAAATTTTACTCCTTAAAACAAGCACTTGTGCTTGTTTTTAACAATCATTTTTTGTTTACATAAGATTATCAGATCTATTATTTTGGATGAAAGTCCAATATTCATTGGGCTGGCTTGGTTTTGTTTCCTCTGAATTGACCCAATAGTTTGACTTAACTGATTAAACCAATCAGTTGTTTAGACATCATTTAGACAGGCATCTCTGAAAGGAGGAAATTTGGAGAACTGGAAAAACTTCAGGAAACTCTCAATATGCTTCCATCAAACCTTTGGATGAATTTTGTCAAGTGTCCTCACCCAAGCCAAAGAACAGACCTCTAAACTTTGTGGCTTTAATGAAATGAGACAAAGAAAAATAAACCTACCAGGTGAAAAAATGCCATCACCATCTTTACTTGACCATCCAATAATTTCTCGCATCTTCCTAAGTGTTATTTGCTCCATGAGGACAAACACTGGGGCAATTTCATATGTAAACCTTAAAAAATGGTGGGGAAAAAGAAGATGAACAAAGAGGACAAACCACTAATTTCAGGAATTGAGTTAGAGGAAGTTGTATTTCTTCAGAAAGATCTTCAAAATTTCTAATGAAATATCTTTATTGAAGACAGAGCAAGTCACCAGTCAAAAGTTGCCAGACACCATTAAATTAATTATCTGGATGCATTTTCCCAGATAATTAAAATTCTTCACTTCAATCTGCCAATGTAGACACTACTTGAAAACACTAAACATACCAATACACTAATACTTGTTTGAAAGACTCTGCCTAAACCTACACAGAACTATTAGAGACTAGTAGTCAGTTCAACCAATAAATTTGTTTTGTTGATTTCTTTCCCCTATTGGATTTACCACAAGTTTCACTGAACTGAGCAGTGGTTCAGGAATTATAGAGATAAAGCCTCAGTAATAATACAGCAAATATAATGGGGTTTTGCTTTTTTATTTTTACACATCCCATTATTATATATATATATATGTATATATGTATATATATATGCAGGAAGACTAAATTATAAATTAACTTTAAGAAAATTTATGATTTATTCACAAATCATTTTGCAAAAATTTTTTTGTGTTCCCATTGAACCTAAAGAGGGACAATTATGTGAGAAAAAAATTAGATAAACCTGCCAGCTGACATTTTTCCTTATCATCTATTTTTAAAAAATGGTCACTAAGAGAATAAGAGATTCCTGATTGATTAGTTGGATATGGTCCTACCTGCAGGCATAGGGATGGACTAGGCAACTTCTCTGGGTCCCTTTTAGCCTAGGATTATATGACAATGCACATCTTCATTATAGATATATTGACAGTTCTATATAAAATTAGACTGCAAAGAAAAAATTCCACAACTGCCCATTTTATACTTATACAATATGAAATGATGATGCCAAAAATTCTAGGGTTTTTTTTTTTAAATCATGAACATCAGAAAGCTAGCTGTGAAAATAATTAGAAATATTGGCTTGGGTTTTAAAAATCTAAGTGCAATTATCCATGTGGATTTTTTTCTACTGATAATCCCCAAGGACAATTTTGTTTCGACAGTGCCATGTAGTCAATATCTGTCAAGAGTAATTATAAAGGATGATTTTCTAATTGCCAATTACAAATAACAAGAAAGCAGTCAACTGGTATTTCTATCTACTCTAGGCAAAGGGCATCAGATGGCCTGGCATGTGGTGCTTGTCTTATGCCAAACTGAATCTCCAGTTATGAACTGCCAAGTGGTCCCCTTGATCCAGTTATGAAAATAAGTGTATGTCCCTGGATTCAGGGTCTAAAAAATCAAGGTAGGTCTAATGAAAATTAAGCAGCAGGCCTGAAAGATATTTAAAATGCTCGCTGCTCTTTGCTATCCATTTTGCTTGGTCTCCTTGAGCATCTGTGTCTTTGCGGTAGTCTCTGATTATGAGCTGAAGGCTGATGCCTTGTCACGTGGAGATCAAGAGAAGGTGAATCTGCCGAGGGAGGGGAAGCTGCAACATCAGTCAGCGAGGGTGGGGCCATGAGAATGTGGGCCAAGTGGAATTTTTGTCATCCTTAACGAATTTTTTTTAACGTCTGAAAGCCCATTTTCAGACATAAGATGCAAGCAACAATTCCAAGAGCAGGGGGGAAACACAATCAATAATGACAGTTGTAGAAATAAGAGAAAAATGATCCCAGAGAGCTCTCAAGACAATTCTTGTGGTATTTTTTGTGGTAGAATTTTTTAACCAAAAAGAATCTGTTCGCTACTCTTTGGATTAGGAGGAAGAATACTTGGTTGTCATTTTTTTTAATTACCATCACCTCTGGAGGGCCACAATCATGCTTTGGTTCTGCTCTGAGCCCCATCATCATGGCAACCAACAATCCCTTATGTCTGATGGCATGCTGGAGACTGGCTGTCATAAAGGAAGAAGAAGAGAGAAGGGTTCCTGGTAAGACCTGTGCTATTTAAAGTACCAAGTTGCAAACTCATGATGTGTGACATCAGTGAACAAGTGAGCTGGCAGAGGGCGTATGTGAGCTTCCAAACCCATTGGGAGGATGAACTGTTTTAGCATTGTAGAGATGCTGGTATCACTGCTGTGAGCTGGCCAGAGGGGGGATAATAGATACACATGAAATGTCTTAAGAAGCCTTGTTAGAGTTGACCTGTCTGGTAAGGTGAGGAACAAACTGAGTCAGAAACCCAGGAGATCAGGAACTTATCAAGGATTGGTCAACCTTGACCACAGAGTGCATTTGTAGCCAAGCCAAGTCAGATGATCAGTTAGGAACCAGATGGACAAGGGAGAAAGGATAGGAAGGGGACGTCATGATTTGTAGCTTTTTGCCCTTTGCCTGGCTTTAGACCAGGTCTAATTAGCCTCTGCTTTGTCTGAGCTGGTGATCTTCCTGTCCTAGTTGCTTACTCAGGTGGATCAGGTACAAGTTTGCTCGTGTTGACTTCTGGCCTGCCCCTGCCCTTGGACCATGGTGGCTAACCAGCACTCTTAGGATTTGGAAACAGAGTTTAGGAAGTAGGAGACCAACTCGTATTATAATATCAACATTGTAAGAATGAACAATTCTGAAAAAGTTACAAACTTTGATCAGTGCAGTGGTCAACCGTGGATCCAGAGGCCAATGATGAAAAAATGCTACTCACCTCTAGAGAGTGAGACGATGGCTATACAGAACAAGGTATATGGTTTTGGGAATGACTAATATAGGAATGTGTTTTACTTGACTGTGATTATTTGTTAGAAGAGATTTCTTTTTTCTTTTTGTTTTTGCAACGGGAAAATGGGAGGTAGAAAAAATAAAATACTTGACATTTAAAAAAAAGACATTTAATTAAAAAAAACTGAAAGCTTAGAGAATTCAATAACAAGAGAATCTGGTACCAACCAATTCTGCTTCCTCCTCAATTCTCAAGTCTTACAGCCAGCTAAGCATACAAAGGATAACACCCACAGGCTTTGGATCAGGAAAACCTCTTTTCAATTCTGGCTTAGAACCTTAGTTACTAACTGTGATACACAAGTCACTTAACCTCTTTCTGTCTCAGTTTCTCCATCTGTAAAGTGGGATAATGATAATACAGTAAGTTATGAGGATAAAGTGAGATAACTATAAAGTGCTTAGCACAATGTACCGCATATAATAGGCATTTAATAAATGTTTGTTATCTATCATCTATCTATTTATCTATCAATCTATATATTTATCTAAGTATCTATCATCTATCTATGTATCAATCTATCATTTATCTATGTGTGTATCTACCATCTATGTATGTATGTATGTATCTGAGTATCCATCATCTATAAATATTTATCTATTTCTCTATTATGTATCCATCTTTCTAATATTACCCTGATGACATAGTCTGTCTAATTCCATGCCTCCCTATTCCTGAATTTTGCTACAACCTACTTGAAAACTCTTACTTGATCCTGTTAGGACACTTCCCTTTCAGGTTAGCTCTCTGCCCTTGGTGCCTGATCTCAGCCCTAATGTCCCCTGTGGGACAAGTGAGAACCACTATGGACATCAAGAGATCAGAATTCAAGTCAGGAACCTGCAACAAGTTATATTGTAAGAGGAGAACGTAGGAAGAGTAGAGAATAAGAAATTAGGATCTTAGACAAGGGTCTAGGTTGAAATATAGGAACTGAGCCCTAGAAGCAAGAAATGAGTACATTGAGTTGACTAATTTGAATCAATGCAACCAATAAATCAGGATAGCCTGAGTTTTTCTAGATATTCATCAAGGAAGGTGACTAAACTTTCTGTACTGACCCAAATATCTGGAGAGATTTCCCTATCAAAAGATTATATGTAGAACTTTCTCTGACCTTCCCATCTTAGGAGCAAGGTGGAGGTGAGTCATTTACTGTATTTCACTCAGAGAGGGAATTTCTTCCCCTCTAGTTTTAACTACTTCATAAAATTTAGAATATAGTGTCCAGAGTTGGGGGGAGATAATAGGGGCAGTCAGCGCACATCGGTGTTGTGGAGTCCACTTCTGGCTACTATCGCTTAAGTACAAAAATAACAAGCTGGAGCATTTTCAAAAGCAGATGAACAGGGTAGTGTGGGAACTCAAAACCATGTCATTAGAAGGTTCTGGGGATATTAAACTGAAGGGAAACTAAGAGGAGGCAAGATATTGTCTTCCAATATTTGAAAAGGTGCAGGAGAGTGAGTGGGCTTCTGTGTAGTTCCAGTTGGAAGAATTAGAACTATGTAGGAGAAGGCATACACATTTTGGCTGAGTTTAAGGAAGACCTTCCAAATAATTCGAGCATATAACATGGAATGGACTGTGAAATAGTATCATTGACAATACAGATATTGGTCTGTCTGTTGGGATGTCACAGAGGAGATCACTACATAGGATGACTAGATGACTTGTAAAGTCCTTTTACACTTTGAGATCCTAACATTATCTTTGAGGAAATTGATGAAAAGATCAGAGCGTAACAGAGATAGGAAGGACAGGGCAGTAGAATGAAGGAGAAGTACGTAGGAGATTCCTGTTGTTCTGCTAACTAAGCCAAAGCAGAGTTGACCACCTTCCCCAGTTTTCCCTGCAGTTTTCTCCTAGGTAATGAATTGCTGATCATGTGCACTCTCCTGACAAAATGTAGCAAGGCATACAATATCATGGCAACTTGCAGGGAAAATTTCTCAACTGCAATTTCTATGAAATCATTGGCTTGGCTGCTCTGAATTACTAATGAAATGATGTAGGAGCTATGAGTGATCTTGTCACTATAGCCGAGTATTGTTTATAAGCATTTATAGGCAGAAATAAAGGTACAGGGGGTAGCTAAGTAGCAAAAGTAGATAGACTGCTGAGCCTGAAGTCAGGAAAAACTGAGTTCACATTCAGCCTCAGATATTTACTAGCTGTATAACCCTAGGCAAGTCACTTAATACTAATTACCCCAGTTTCCTTAGTGGTAAAATGAGGGAGAAGAAAAAGATAAGGTAATTTAGTATCTTTGACAAGGAAATCCCAAATGGGGTCACAAAGAATGGGACATGAGAAACTGACTTTATGACAAAAACAACATAGGTATCAAACAGCTCTGGAAAACCACATGCCCTTGCAGAGGGATGGGAAGTGAGGGGTAGCGTCCAACACATTAGTCTGAAATCCCTCATGGATTTGCCCTGGACTTTTGGCTTAGGAGCCTGTGTCCTGAAACAGAGGGCATATGCTGATGGGATGAAAGCAAACTGAAATAAATAGATATCTTTTCTGTGCTAACAATGCAGAAATGTCTTGGGTAGCCATTTTAATGATGTTACAGGGGAACACACTTTACAAACCTACATGAATTGTGGAATATAGTCATTATTTTTCCTAATAATTGCCTAGCAGTTGAAAATGTAGCTCAGGTAATGAGTGTGTCATTGATGCAAACCCTACCTGGAAAAGCTTGATTCTTTTTTCCATCTTTCCCCAGAAATAGTCTGAACACTGCATCCAGATGGAGGCGATGACTGTCAGCAGGGAGGTAATTCACCCCAAAAGAACTTGACCTTTCTGCCACATTTCATGATCCTCTCATAGAACTGGCTTAGAACAATTTCTAGATAATAGTTATTAACTCTTTTCTAAACAATGCCTTGTCTTGAGAACTGACAGAAACTATTTCACTATTTTAAATAATGTTCTCTATTGATCTGTTGGAATTGTGTCATATTTTTAAAATATCCACTCTGCAACACAGCTGCAATTACCACATGCTATTAAAGGGTTTTACTTTGACCTTCAATAGGTAAAATATATTTTAGCATTTTGTGGCTCAACTTAGATTAGGAAAGAAGAGAAAAGGGGAAAAAAAAGAAAGAAAATTTGTGTGATTTTCCTGCTAAAGGAAAAGCATTTGAAGAAGGTATTTGGGTCATAAATTTTCAAAGGTAAGCTAATATTAATTACTTAGACATTTTAACCAGATATGTTAGAAGAAAAAACATTCAAGGGTTGGCTTAAATATGGGAATGTAAAGCAACATGAAAAGTTTATCTGTGTGCCTACTCAGAGATAGTCATATAAAAAATTATGTAAAAACAATACAGGAAAGCTGGTGTGGTATCTTTAATTTTTTATTTGAAACTTAATTGAAGCCTTTAAAAACCATAGCAGGGATCAAGTAATGTATATATATATATATTTTTAAAAATTATCAACCATAACACTAGAATTTAATTTTCTCTTATGTATGCCAATATTAAAATGTGGAAGAAAAAATATCAAAACTTTTTTGGTAGATTTTTTTTGGTAGATAGCCATGACATTTCATTAAGCTATTTTAATGCTAACATGTATTTCCTACAAAACACAATGATTTCATAAATTACTTGATTTAAAATAAAGAATATTTTAAATATATACTAAATTTACTATATATTTAGTATACTACTAAATATACCAAACTTTTTTAAACTACATACAATTTACAATGTACATATTATTTACCAATTTATATAAAATGTGACTTATTTATATAAAAAGCTGACAAAATAGGTATTAATCCTTTAAGGATGGTCAAGTGAATTAATTTAAGGCATTTAAAAAAGGCACTTGTGTTCTATGATCAACTGCCCATTGATTTCTGTATTTCCTGAGCTCTTTTTTGAATATTTCAAAAGATCTGAAATTAGTAAGGACATAGGAACCTTCCTCCATCTATGTGGATTTCCCCCCACCCCCCATACCTTAGTGGATGCTCAGTATAGCTGATATAGCCAAAGATATATAAATAAATAAAGCATTGCCAGATAGTCACCCTTCCAGTTATGTAGTTCTCCAAACTTAGTATGGCTGGTCTTTGGGTAGACAGTATACTTGCCAGGCCCATGTTGGAAGACTTCTCAGCTTAGTAGGACCTGCCAGAATTTATACTCCATTGGCATGTCCTTTTAGAACCCAGAGTCACCTTCTGACCACAAGAAGATATCAAAGAATTTCTTTGAGTAGTTGAGTTTTAGTAAACTCATATTTTTGTAAGCAGCTAGGTGGCTCAGTGGATAAAACATTAGACTTGAAGTCAGGAAGATCTGAATTTAAATCTAACCTCAGACAATTACTGGCAATGTGACTCTGAATAAATCACAACCTCTGTTTGCCTTAATCCACTAGAAAAGGAAATTGTAAACCACTTCAATATCTTTGCCAGGAAAACCCCATGGACAGGATAGCTGCACAAACTCATATTTAGCTTTCTAATGAAATAATTTGTTTTTAAGTGCAACTGATGCTTTAAGTAGGCAGTAGATACCATGATTTTTAAAAGTTATTAGTTACTATAGTACATTTTTTGTCTTTTATGTAATTATATGATAAATCACAAATAGATTCAAGTAGAATAACAGATTCAAAAATGACAAAGTGAATAAAAGGAGAATTTTGTTTGAAACGGACATTTAAATAACAATGTATCTTTAACTTGGGTTTCTTGTGTCTGAATAGCATGCCTCATCACTCACACTATTAAACCTCGTTATGTTAACCATTCCCCACAGATGGGGCAAATTAAAGCTCCCTTCATTTTCCATTTTTCAGATCAATGTCATTATTCAGGACATATGCCACTGAGGACTTTAGTACTGAGATACTTACTTTTTCAATTCTAATGCCAGTTTTAAATAGCAAACTATGCAAGAATATTTCTTTAATTAATAGAAACTTGTTTTCTGTAACTGGTAAGTATTTGACTTACAACATTTTACACTTTGGGAACACAAACAAATCAATACACAATTTCAAAATGGCCTTAGGGTTTTGGGGAAGATAGTAGTTTGGTCTTGAAATACAACAAAGCATCTTAAGTTTGAGTAATCTGCATTCCATCTTGATGTCAAACAGGACTTTCTTTTTAAAATCATATAACCTCTATACCTAAATTCATTTTTCTGAGTCTCCTTTACTATGAACATAAACTCTGAGAATCTCAACAAGAATTAAATCCACCAGATAATCTAAATGAATCTCATTTGTCTATTAGGTACTGTTTCCAATATACATTAGTGAATGTTGTAACCATTGTTCTGGAGTCACAGATCCATTATGGCACTGATTTAAAAAAAAAAAAAAAAAAAAGGAAAATGCTTTACTGGCCACAAGTCTTACCCAGAAAAGAAGGCCAACTTGTAATTTGTTTGATTGATTTGATTGCTAGAATATAGATATCAAACATATGGGTTTCAACACTCCCAAATCTGATCAAAGATAACTGAGAAATATTTAACAAAGTTAAAAAAAATTGAACATGGATAATGTTATTATAAATGGTTTTCTAAGTTAATATACAACCTAAAAGGACTTTTATGTATTGTTTTAATAGCCTCATTTCTATGAGTTTGCCACAACTGATATTGAGGATAAATTATAGAAAAGAAACTTAGGAATCATGGCTGGATGGCCATGGAGGTTATAATTGCCCAGCAGACAAATTAAAACCAGAGCTTTATATAAATTTATAAGAACAGAGAACAATATTAAGGCTCTATCTACAAATATTAATAGGTTTTTTGGGAAAGTAATATTCAATTAAACAGATATTCCACAATCCATTTAATTCAATCAAACAACTGATTGGATTTTTTGCCAAAAAATGTTTAGAATGTATAATAATAACCTAAAGTAGAAAGATCACCAACCTTAATGATAATAGTCAGTGATTTTGGTTAATAATAGGAAAATGAATCAAGATTATTCCAGAGGGCAAAAAATGGTGTTTAATTACCCTCTCCAGAGGACATGGGCATTTTCCTAGTTTTAACTTAAATAATAAACTTTAAAGTCACCATTTCTTTTAATCTTTTTTTCAGTGAGGTATATCATCAATTCAATTCAAAAGGATTTATTGAATGGTAATGATGTTAATAATAGCTAACATTTATATAAACATTAAAGTTTGCAAACTGCTTTATAAATATTATCTCATTTGGATCTCATAACCATTTGAGTCAGATACATACAGATATTATTATCCCCATTTTACAGAGAAGGAAAATGAGAGTGGGAGAGTTTAAATGACTTGTGCAAGGTCACAGAACCATAGAGGGCCTACTATATACTCAGCGCTGAAAGGATACTGATTCTAAATTTAAAGGATCTAAATTCCATTCCTACTATTTATTAGCTATGTGATCTTGGATAAATAGCTTAATTTCCCTAGGTTTCAGCTTCTTCATCCATAAGAGAGGGTTGATCTAGATGACTTTCAAGGTCCCCTTCAGCACTGGCTAAAGAATTAACATATGTAAAATGTTTTGCAAACTTTAAAATGCTATATAAATGCTAGCTATTACTTATTTATTCATTATATGTATGATTCTATGACTATAACCATGCACCTAAGGAATTGTACAGCAAAAAATTATTCTAGAAACCTTTGACAATTTATAATAAATTAATAGGGATTAGTCTCCAACAATACAACTTGACAATAAAGATGTATCAATATTGCTAATTAGAAAAGAAGAAAAAGGTATAGGACTTACATATTGGTATTAGCAGTTGACGTCAGCCACTCACCAGCTAAGCCAATTATATCCAGTCCAGTAGAGAGTTGATTGAAAAACCGAGGATGACCTAGTAAGACAAGAATAACATATACATATCATTTTGGCTCTGGATATTCACACAACTACATGAACATGAAAATTTCTTCCTTTTGATAGAGAGCCGATGGACCCAGAGTGCAGACTGAAGCATATTTTCTTTTCTTTCTTCTTTTTTCTTTTTTAGGACCTAGTCAGTATGGGAATTTGTTTTGCATGACTATAGATATTTGTAATAGACTTTTTTTCTCCTTGATTTCTGGCCAGGTGAGGAGGGTGGGGGAGGAAGAAGAAAATTCAGAAGTGAAAATAAAGTGGGAAAATAATTTTAAAAAAAACCCCCAAGAACGGTCAGGCCCATAGTCTATCACCCCTGTGCTCCATGTGAACAGTAGCACCAAGGGGGCACACAATGCAAGGGCATTGTCTTCTCTAAAATCAAGCTTAAAGCCTTAGTCCCACAAAACAGTTTGAAAACTGGGGCAGTTTTAAAATAAAACAGAAGCTGCAGCATTATAAAGGCAATCACTCTACTTCTTGTGACTTTTTTCGGTTTGCAAATTTCTCACGTTTAATTTCCCAGTGCAAAACAAAATGAAATACCCTTGAGAACTTAAACTACTCCTGCAATTTCAATAGAGTATGACCTCTCTAAAACTCCTTTGGATCAAGATAAGATTCAGTGACTCAGTTTTGAACTAGTCTAATACCTACTGTGACTGAGAGGGAGAATGGTGCTGTAATTTAGGGGAATATCTTGACTCTGTTGCTTCTATCTTGTTATATGACTTTAAAATGGTTAATCAGTTAATTTCTGTGTCTTATGAAGGTAAGTCATCCAATCAAACCAGTTGGTTCTGTCAAAAACTAAATCAAGATGCCAAATGACTGATCTTACTCAACTTTTCACTCACTGGACTTACATTCAGGTTCTGTGTAGATAAAACTTCAGTATCCTTTATCTAGAAAAAGGGGACAATAATAAAAGTCCAATAACATATGTATTGTGATGAATATTTACTATTCCTAAAAGACTAACATCCTTTTGTTCTCATAATACCTTTATTAACATGTCTGATGCTAAAGTCCTTCCTTCAGTAAAGTCATTGCCTTGGCACAATTTAGCCTTTACAGAAAAGAGAAGGGTAGTGGCAAAGGTATTGAAAGTTGGTGAAAATATGAAATGGCTGTAATCAGTCCCTGAGAATCTGTTATACTGAATTTCACAGCAATAGGCAGTGACCTGCTCTGCTGTTATTCATTAAATCAACAAGCCTTCACTAAGTTAATTATTTCCTATTTATGCTTTATATAGCTTTGTTTGCACTTGGTGGGTGCTTAATAAGCGTTTATTGATTGATTGGTTGGGAAATAGAGAACTTCCCTTAAGAGAGGGACAAAAAAAGAATCTTTCAGCTAGGTACTCTTGGGTAGTACATAGAGAGCTGACTTAGAAGGAGGTTCTGGGTTCAGATGGTCTGACATATACTTGATTGTGTAACTAAAGGAAAATCATTTCATTTCTCAGGCAATTCTCTTAAGCTTCAGAAAAGGTAATTTTGCATGAGTTGAAAAAAAGTTCTCCTTAGCAGGCAACTTCTTATACCCATGAATTTACAAGTCCAGTTAAAAAATGAAAATCTTGGCAAAAGAAGATAGGATAAGCATAAAAGAATATACTTAAATGTCTGGGCTGACTATAGACATATCCTTGAACATATCATTCACTCATTTAGAATATACCTAGTCATCTGAGTTCACCTTGGAAGCATTTCTTAAATTGTAACCTCTTGTACCCAGAGTTCCCAGGAGAATTTCACTGGAAATTCTTGTGATATATAAAGATTTTAATAAAGGAATCTATTTAACTATCACTGCTGATTCTAAAAGTTCATCTAGACTACTCTAGATTGTCTAGGGCAGATGTTCTATGAGCTATATAGAGTTTTTAGTTGTGGTTAGAAACTTAAGCTGATGGGATGTCCACATTAAGTTCATGACCAGTATGGTGAGCAAATTGCCCTAGGTCAAAAAATAAAATGAGTCAATGCTTCTGTGCTGATCAACATTGAAGTTGGGCTCATAAAGGCTGTTTATACTTCTCCCCAGGGTTAGAGAGATCCAATATTTACCTCCCTTCCTGAAAGAAGTAACATTTTCTTGTTTTTAGTGTTGGTAAAATGTGGTGGAAATGCTACCAAATAGTGAAATGACCCAAATTCAAGCAGCAGGATAAAGTCAAAGGAAGTCTAGGATGCTTGGGGATACTGAAATGATGACTATGATTCTTCTGGAATGAGGGGTACCTGCCTGTGTTCAAGTAAAGAACTAAGACCTGAGAAAAGAATGTATTCAGCAGCTTTTGAATGTCTCATGTAAACTGGAAAGGCCAGAGAGCTCTGCAAGCTGCCGACCAAGCTGCCTCAGTTAACCAGAAGTGGCAATTAGGAATTGAAGAAGTACCATTGACCCTCTTGGGCAAGTCTCCAAATTCTGCCTCTTCCTCTGAGCATCTGGAATGTGCATCTTTGGGGAACCTGTATAAGCAAAGCCTCTTCTTTTTGGTACTCTAGATGAATTAATATAACTAAATAGTGCCAGGAAATTTAATTTCAACTAGCATGAATTTATAGAGTGAAGTGAGCAGAAACAACAGTTTATGCAATAACATTGGAAAGACTTAAGAACTCTGATTTATCAGAGACCAGTTATGATTTCAAGTAACTGATGAAGAAATATATTATCCTACTTCTAATAGAGAGGGCATGGACTCAAAATGCTGAATAAAGCATATTCTCTTATATTTTTTTGTACTTGGTCAATGTAGGGGTGAATAGTCAAATTCACTATTCACTTCATTAGGAGAGTTTTTTTGTTTTGTTTTGTTTTTCTTTTTCAGTGAGGAAACGGGAGATGGAAGGGGAAAAAAGGGAGAAAGTGGATTTTTGTTCATTAAAGATAATAAAATTTATTTTAAAAAGGCAAAATTTATTCTTTCATTAGTATGAGATTCATGAAGAATGTCCAATGCAAGACTGGATCTCCAGATATCTACCTACCCAGACATATATTTGTTTCTCCTTGTGTAATGGGCTGAGGCTTGAGTTGATCCACTGAGGTCCCAAGCACATGAGGCTAAATAGTAATTGGACCATACTCTATTAATATATAAGCTTGGAAAAAGAATGGGCCCGTCCCACTCTTTGTGCAAGTCCTGATGTGTTGTATAGGAAATGACGATTTTGGTGGGTGGAGGCAGGGGAGTGGAAAAGGAAGGGGAAGGAGAGACTTTTGGGATTGCCATTGCCACGGTTGGCTCAGCTCACATCTCTCTCTGTTAGCTGGCTTCCTGTCGCAACTGCCCATATTGCTATCGCAATCTTTCTTGCCCATATTGCTATCGCAATCTTTATTCACCTCTTCACTTCAATAAATATTGAAGATTTTTCCCTTAACCTGAATTCCTGACTCCGGCTGATTTTAAATACGCGGTCATTACATCCTTGCTCTGGATAAATACACATTTCTCTGCCATATGCACTATAAGCTACAAAACCATTGATTCTTGATATGAGCTGGCTGGGCTAAGCTCACAAAGAACCATAGTAATGAGTCAGTAACTCTAACTTCTGCTTTGTCTTTGGAATCACCCTCCTGGTTGCTCCTATGGGGACTTTAACTTGAAGGAGAGATTTTTGTCTGAGAGTTCATAGGTTTTTTAATGGAGATAATAAGGAAGCTTGAAGATTTTTTTTATTTCACAAATTGTATAACAGAAAAAAATAAAACAGGAGTCTGAATCCTACTCAGTGACAGGAACAGGGAGAGAGGGAGTTAATTAGTCAGGACTAGGGATGGAAATCACAGACAAAAAGGAACAAGAAAAACCAGTCATCTATCTGCCAAGTATAAGTAGATGCTTAAATTAATGTTCAATTTTGAGAGAAATGATAGACTTAAGATAGAGAAGGAGAAGTACAGTTTTAGAAGCATAATGGGGAGATTTGATTGCTTCATTATATATCTACACATATACATATGCATGTAAATTGAAAAGGTTTTGTTGTTCTTTTCCTTTATTCCTGTTGGAAGATAGGACGAAAGAAGAAGGGAGGGATAAAGTTAGGGTAAGAGAAGAAAAAAGAAAAGGAAAGAAAAGAAATTACTGAGGCACATTATTTCTTTAAAGAATAGAAAAGACCAGAAAAAAAGGCTAGAAAGAAGTCCAGATAAGTAGGATACTTCAAAAGCAACAAATTGATTTCATCATATATTTTTTTATAAAGCAAGCAGTACTTAATAGTTGCCCTTTCATATACCCATCTTCTTTTATCTTTCTAATATGTTTATGAAAAAAAAACTATTCTGTTTAAGTAAATTCAAAATAAAAATTAATTAAAATATAAATACATACTAAATTTTTTTAAATGGTGATGAGCTATGGTCAGAATCATTTGATTTCCCCCAAGCAGGACAGGAAAAAATTCATGATATCAAACTGCCAGGCAGAACTTCCAGAGAAATTTATTCCCCCTCCATGATTCTGAAAGTTTGTGCCATTCCCACAGGCTACCAGACATGTGGCTGATTGCCCACTGAAATAGTTTGATCTTATTAGCCTTTCTTTAGAGTTACATGTACATGTGGAGGTGGGGAAGAAACTAAGGCGTGGAGGATAGAGTTTAATCTCCATGTGTCTACTTGTCTGGGGCTCTACCTGTTCGAACTCCATACTTCAGAGTATCTCTGCAGTCCACAAGGATCTGCTCCAAGGATTCGGGGTGGTCAGATAGCTCTAGGTTGAAGCCCTCCATTCCTTCCAGTAACTGGTGTGGGTGGTGGAAGTCCAGCACCTTGGTTGATCTGTCAAATGTCTTTCGAACATAGTTGAGAAGGATATCCACCACTTCCAAAAGGAACTGCACTGTTTGCTCTTCCCCATTCTTGGCTGGAAGAAGGTCTGAGAGGTGAAATACAGCAAAGAATTAACATCTAATATGTGGAAGATTTATGCTTGAGAATCAATAATATCGTTCCCATTCTTTCCTATCTATACCACTATCCTCAACTCCCAGATTCACTTTGGTCTTAGGACCATGATTAGGACATCAATGGCACAGATCCAGTCATGTTCAGAGAGAAAGAAAAAAAAAAACCCAACCCTATGGGGCTCCCTCCCCACTAGGCAATATTGTGGCTAGAGTGCTACACAGATTTAAGAAGAAATGCGTAAAATTTTGCATCATATGCTTATTAACTATGTTTCCCTGGGCAAGTCATACAACCTCCTTAGGTCTCAATTTCTTTATTGTAAAATAATGAAGTTAGACTTAATAACCTCTAAAATTGTGATCTTATTATGTCCTTCTTCACACACAGCCCCCCTTAAGTAGTGTGGAAAAGAAAAGGAGGAAATGTAGGTATAGTGGTTAAAGCACTTGGTCTGGAGTCAACAAGACCTATCTTCATGAGTTCAAACTAGGCTTCAGACACTTCCTAGCTATGGCAAAGAAGTCACTTAACTTTGTTTCAGTTCCTCATCTGTAAAATGAGCTGGAGTAGGAAATAGTAAAGCATTGCAGTATCTTTGCCAAGAAAATTCCAAATGGGGTCACAAAGAGTCAGACAGGACTAATCAACTAAATAACAATGTCCAGAAAGCAGAACTTGGACCAAGGGTAGAAGTTATAGAGAATCTTAGCTCAGTTTATATATGGGGACAGAGATGTTGCATACTTCAAATCCATCTCTGCCAAAGAAATTCAACATAAAATATGTGGGGATTTCAGACTATGACATTCACTTGAACCACAAGAGTAATCTAAGGACTTAGATACTTTAATCAACATAACAACCAACCATGATTCCAAAAGACTCATGATAAAAAAAACCTCCTGATAGAGAAGGGATAGACTCGGTATAGACTATTTAGCCCAGAAACAATGAATAAATCACATAAGATCACACAGATAGTGAGGACCAGAGGCAAGGTTTATTTGTTTTGCCTTTTAATTTAATTTATTTCTTATTAATAATATACATTTTTTTCTTTTCACCAACTCTCCCATCCCCAGGAAAAAAGAAAAACAACTATGAAAAATCAAACCAAACAAATTTCTGAATTGGTAATGTCCAAAATATTTGACTTGACTCCACCACTTGTGGATAACATGATGTTCCATCAGTACTCTGGACCAGAGGTAAAATTTGAACTATGTCCTTTTCCTCCTATCATTGAACTCTATCCTCCTGGCCCACATTTCCTGCCTTTATCTATCAACAGCCAAACCATGAAGGTCTTTGTCCTCTATTTTCTGGACAGCATGAACTTTCTGCCACCTTACATCAGGAAGAATTTTCCAAAAGCTATTGGCATTTAAAAAGGGGATGGGCTTTCTCATCACTAGGGATATTTGAGCAGAGACTCTTGGCAGGTCTGCTATTGAATGGATTCTTCAACTGATTAAGAGGCTGGATTAGATGAGGTCCCTTCCAATTCTGAGATTTTGGTTTCCATAAGTATCTCTGAAAGATGAGGTTTCTATAATAAATTGGGGATGGGGCTGACATTCTCAATTGACTTCTAAAATAAGTAAGATTTAGGAAGTTGGGAAGGGAGGAATGTCCGTATCCCTGAGATATAAGGAAACCAGCTTTGATGAATGAGGGTTTGCAGAAGTTAATTCAATTTCCTTGTGTCTGCCCCCCACTCCCCAGCCACTAGTACTAGCAAATCCATGAAACAATCAAACCAAAAGGCTTCCTTAGAAGGAAGGGAAGGATGAAGAGGTCAAGTGCATTACCTCTGGCAAACAGGTTGGAGAAGTCAGTCTCAGTTCGACGGAACCGTGCCTCCCGCTCACTATTCTCACATGATATCAGATTCTTTGAGGATTGCCTCTCCTTGAAGGCACTCACAATTCGACTCTTCTCTTCCAGGCTGTTGGTCCTTTGCAAGAAGCCTATGTTAATGTAAGAAAAAGTGGTCAAGGATTCCCCATCAGGCTTACAATCAGCTGCAGGGTCCAAACCCAAGCTGTCTAAATGGATTTCTGTTTTTCTTACAGTCAGTTTAGCTGAGTCTCTGTGTGCACGCTCTCTTTCTCTCTCTTCTTCCTTCTCCTCCTCCTCCTCCCCCTCTCTCCTCCTCCTCCCCCTCCCTCCTTCTCCTCCTTCTCCTCCCCCTCTCTCCTCCTCCTCCCCCTCCTCCTTCTCCTCCTCCTCCTCCTCCTTCTCTTCCTCCTCCTCCCTCCCCTCCTCCCCCTTCCTCCTCCTCCTCCTTCTTCTCCTCCTCCTCTCCTCCTCCTTCTCCTCTTCTTCCTCCTCCTTCCTCTTCCTCCTCCTCCCCCTCCTCCTCCTCCTCCCCCTCTCCTTCTCCTCCTCCTCCTCCTCCTCCTCCTCCTTCTCCTCCTCCTCCTCCTCCTCCTCCTCCTCCTCTCCTCCTCCTCCCCTTCCCCCTCCTCCTCCTCCTCCCCCTCCTCCTCCTCCTCCTCCTCCTCCCCCTCCCCCTCCTCCCCCTCCTCCCCCTCCTCCTCCTCCTCTCCTCCTTCCTCCTCCTCCTCCTCCCCCTCCCCTTCCTCCTCCTCCTCCCCTTCCCCCTCCTCCTCCTCCTCTCCTCCTCTCCCCTCCTCCTCCCCTCCCCCTCCTCCTCCTCCCCCTCCTCCCCTTCCCCCTCCCCCTCCTCCTCCCCCTCCTCCTCCTCCTCCTCCCCTTCCCCCTCCTCCTCCTCCTCCCCCTCCTCCTTCTCCTCCTCCTCCTCCTCCTTCTCTTCTCCTCCTCCTCCTTCCTCCTCCTCCCCTCCTCCTCTTCCTCCCCTCCTCCCCCTTCTCCTCCTCCCCCTCCTCCTTCTCCTCCTCTTCCTCCTCCTTCCTCTCCTCCTCTTCTTCCTCCTCCTCCTTCCTCCTCCTCCTCTTCCTCCTCCCCCTCCTCCTCTCCTCCTCCTCTCCTCCTCCTCTCCTCCTCCTCTTCCTCCTCCCCCTCCTCCTCCTCCTCCCTCCTCCTCCTTCTCCTCTTCTCCTCCTTCCTCCTCCTCCTCCTCTCTCCTCCTCCTCCCTCCTCCTCCCTCCTCTCTCTCCTCCTTCTCCTCTTCTTCCTCCTCCTTCCTCCTCCTCCTCCTCTCCTCCTCCTCCTCTCCTCCTCCTCTCCTCCTCTTCCTCCTCCTCCTTCTCTCCTCCTCCTCTCCTTCTCCTCCCCTCCTCCTCCTCCTCCCCTCCTCCTCCTCCCCCTCCTCCTCCCCTCCTTCTCCTCCTCCTCCTCTCCCTCCTCCTTCTCCTCTTCTTCCTCCTCCTTCC
The DNA here is from genome assembly GCF_016432865.1 of Antechinus flavipes. Classification (NCBI taxonomy): domain Eukaryota; kingdom Metazoa; phylum Chordata; class Mammalia; order Dasyuromorphia; family Dasyuridae; genus Antechinus; species Antechinus flavipes. Next base: position 420,764,473 of record NC_067400.1, read on the forward strand.
TCTCCTCCTCCCTCCCCCTCCCCTTCCTCCTCCTCTTCCTCCTCCTTCCTTCTCCTCCTCCTCTTCCTCCTCCTTCCTTCTCCTCCTCCTCTTCCTCCTCCTTCCTTCTCTTCTCCTCCTCCTCCTCCTCCCTCCTCCTTCTCCTCCTCCTCTTCCTCCCCCTTCTCCTCCTCCTCCTCCCTCCTCCTCCTTCTCCTCTCCTCCCCCTCCTCCCTCCTTCCTCCTCCTCCTCCTCCCTCCTCCTCCCTTTTCCTCTTCCTCCTCCTCCTCCTCCTCCTCCTCTTCCTCCCCCTCCTCCTCCTCCTCCCTCCTCCTCCCTTTTCCTCTTCCTCCTCCTCCCTCCTCCTCCTCCTTCTTCTCTTCCTCCTCCTCCCTCTCTTTCTCTCTCTCTCTCTCTCTCTCCCTCCTCCTCCTTCTCTCTCTCTCTCTCTCTCCTCTCTCTCTCTCTCTCTCTCTCTCTCTCTCTCACACACACACACACACACACACACACACACGACTTCTCTGCCTTGGGCAATGGGAAAATAGCACAAAGTGACATCAATGGCACAGATCCAGTCATGTTCAGAGAGAAAGGAAAAAAAAAACCAACCCCAACAATAAATGAAGCCTATTTCCATCTCTGAATCTGACAGTAAGCTCTGAATTAAGTCAATTGGACATATTCCACTCCAGTAACTAGCCCTAGGAATAGGGTTTTAGGGAATGGATGGGATCATTGTCACTGAAAGCAGCCATAGGATTTATGGACTCTGTAGGCAAAGGAAAGGAGGGGGTCAGGATGGGCAATGAAGGAAATTCTGAAATCTGCTCTTCCGCATCCCTACCCCTTAAGTCTACTGACAGAAAATTTTTCTGACTTAGACCTAAAATCTTATTCTTCCTATGCCTCTTTCCTCTTTTTCTCCTTAGCTCACACAATTAGGGAGGAAGAGATTCTAGGAAATGGAGTTGGGTGAGATCTGAAATAACTAAGGAAACGAAGGCTGTTTTTTTCTGAGCATATTGATTTATTAAGCAATGCATTCCAATTGCATAAAAAATTAGGACCAGGCCTCCTCAGCCTGGCATTGGACCCAAATACAAGGGGACACCAATTTTTTTGTGCTTTAAAAGAAAACAATTAACAGGATATAAACCAGGATATAAGATTAGGTAATCAGATTTTTCATTGGAAGAAAGATTAGCAGTTTTCCAAAGTGGGAGGGGGAGAGCAAACAGGAACAATTTCTCTGTATTCAATTAAAGGAATAAGAAAACAGTAACTGATTGTCTAATACAGGGCCACTTGTTAATAAGACAAATATGTAGCTTGAGATTTATAATTGGAAGAAAATTTCTTGCATCAATTTTTGACTCTTACTGGGTTTTTGGTCAACATAACGCAGGTCCTTAATCGAATCTCTAAATAACAGGTAGAGGTGGTCCACCTTCCTAGCTTGAGGTAAAAAAATGCAATAAAGTTTTCTCAGAAGTCCCATAATTGAATCAAGTTTTCTCATAAGATAGAAATTGGACTAGTCCTATAATAGAATAGAAAGAGAACTGAGCTAGCTCTAAACTGAGTTACAAGATGAAGTTAGTGTGGTTCACTCAATTCCCACAATGTCCTTAGAGTAGTTCTGAATAGTATCTTGCAAATGAAGCTGTTCTTCTTCTGAGCTGGAGTGACACTACTCAGAGGGAAGAATACTCCCACCTTTAACTTTACCTCTCTGGGCTTCAGCATCCTGTATGTAAAAAGGCAATAATACTAGGGAAAGGAACCAGATACCTGTGATTTTATCAGTAAGGGAATTTCATCTACCAAAGAAGATCATCACCTTCTCTTAAATTTATAGTTTTAACAAGTTCCCTAGATCATTGAGGGTATAAATGATTTGACAAAGATCAAAATTGGAAATCAAACCTAGGTCTTCTCTGCTGTGAGGCTAACTCTCTACCCATTACACTATGATGCTCCATATGCTATAAAGCATTTTTCTATTTGCTATGTAGAGTTGTTTTGAGGATTAAATAAGAAAATATATCTAAAGTTGATTGAAACCAGAGTATCCTGGAAGCTTTGAGGGAATTAAGGGGAGAGAAAATAAGGAAGAAGAGTTTGGGGACAGATTAAGCTATCTCTTCTTAAAAGTAGAAATAGCAGATGTGAAAAAGTCACCCAATATCTGCACTGAAAATTTATTTCCAGTGCTCCATAGAAATAACCTCACAAATTCAGTCCTATGTCCAGCTTGGGCTAAACCAATTGAATATCCTGAGATGACTCTGAGGGAGAGGGATGAAGTCCCTGGCCATAATGACCTGAGGAGATGACATAGACTCCTAAATCAGGAAGAGAGAGAAAATTCATGGAACGAGAGAAGGGAATGGACCAGTTTTTAAAAAAAAGTTTCATCTCTGCTCAGCTTCAGGGAAATGAAAGAAAATGGGTTGCTTGAGAGAGCATTTGGCTGTTGTTGTTCGGTGGAAAGATCACTGGCTTTGAACCTAGAGAAGCTGGGTTTAAATCTGAACTCTGCTACTTACTACCTTTGTGATTCTGGGTGAGCCACATAGATTCCCTAGGTCATGTTTCTTCATAGTTAAAGTAAGAGGTTTGGATCAACTCTAAATTTGTGATCCTAAAAAAGAATAGGGCAGATGTAAGCAAACATACACAAATGTTTGTCAAATGAATAAGTGAATGTTGGAAGCGCTTATACCCTCCAAGAATTTAAATATCTAAATATCTGCTGATCTGAAATTTCATCATCATAATTAAATTGTGTGAGAACCTTCTATTAATGCAGATAGCAAATCTAGTTACTTAGTTACTAAATAGGTTAAGTCCTAAGGAGTTTTCGGAGGGGCATAGAGGCTCACTGACTTGCTCAGATCCATGCTACTATTAAATTATGAGAAATAGAAGTTTAATTACGATTTTCTTGCCTCAGAGCTACCCTGGAACCTAAGGTTACTTCTATGGGAACTCCATATCAATCCTAAAACAAAGAGAAGCGTTCAATGCGAATCTCCTATACGATTTGATTTGAAGGGAAATTTCTTCCCCAATTTGATAAATGAAATGCAAAATCTTAAAATTAGTTATAACACATATATAGTTTTTCTTTTGTTAACAGAACCTTACCCACGACTAATATAATATCAATTATCTGTCTCTCTTCTTTCTCCCCCTCTTCTTATTCCAATCCAAGATTTTAAATTCCGCGGCTATTTTCAAAAGATAATTTTCCTTTCACTGTCCACTGTCCATTCCCCCTCCCATACTCGAGGCACGTGCAAACGCAAGCGCATACGGGCCCACGGGCGGACACACACACACACACACACACACACACACACACACACCAGCAAAAGGCTCCTTTGTGACTTTTTTCTACTACTTGGGACTCTGAATTATAGAGATTTAGGAAGAGTAAATGCTTTTTTGTAAAGTGAGGGAAGAAGAATCAAGTGAATTCTTAGGATGAGGATCTCTAAGCGGCACACTTCAGCTAGACTCATCTCCTATTGACCACCCGCAGAGAAAGGAGGGCAGACTTAATTACAGTAATGGGCTCCTGCGTTCTTTAAGTGCACTTGTCCAGTGAGTCCCGAGAACCATTCCCTTCCCCTTTACGGGAGACCGGAGGATGACTAACTCGTAATTTTCTTAGACACCTTATCCAAGTAGGTTTAATCCCTGTCGGGTTTCTATCACTACAGACGATCCTGTATCCCAGGGACTGTTAAAAAAATTTTTTTTTTTTTTAACTTTTAAAGAAGTTGCTTTAAGCCATCTCCCTTTCCACCATGCTGGAATGGTGAATCTGGAGGAAGGGCAACAGCCTTCACTGAAAGCTGGACAGTAGTGAACGCTGTGCAGTCTTGACCTAGCCAAAGGAGATGGGGTGGAACCAAATAAAATTTACTTTCTTCACCTTATTCCCCAATCCATATAGTAACTAAGGAGGGGGAAAAAACAATCCTTTGGACATTGATTTAATTGGATATGATAATTCACGTGTATTTGGTGTTTTAAGGTTCACACAAAAAAAAACGCTTTACTACGTGAAAGTGGGCTCCTCTTCCCCTCCGCCCCCTCCTCCGGCCATTCCCTGCATCCGCTGGTCTCACCCACCCCCATTTCCCTTACTGTTCCTACAGGGGCTAGCAAAATGGGGTTGGCAGGCGGTGGTGCGTTACTCGATCAGTTCTGCTTGCCGGGCTGCATTAAAATGACAGCAGAGAAGCCGAGCGCTGCAGTCGCCAAAGGGACCCTAAGCGTAACGGCCCATTAAATCCAGATTGGGGGGAGGGGGCTATTTATAGAACAAAGCGACTAGCTCTTTGAGTTTCCTCTTCCCGGAGCCTCTCTGCCACCTCTCCCTATTCCCCAACCTAGACCGAGTTGGGGGGAAAGTCTTTAAAATGAAGATGTGAATTAAACATTGTAGGTTCCTCTCCCACCTCCACTCTAGACTTGAATCTTCATGAATCTAGAAACCCGGGTTGGAGGTGGGGAGGGTAGAGAAAAGGTTGAACCCAAGGCTATTCTTAAACATCACTGGTGGATTGGAATTTAAATTTCACTTGATGTGTGTGTACACACAGGTTGTGTGTGTGTGTGGGGGGGGGCGCGCGCGTACGTGTATGTGTCTTAATCTATCCCCTTTCCAAGCATCTCTCTGTGTCAATCGTCTTCACCCCAAAAAGAAGGATCACTTTAAATATTCTTGCCTTTCTAAAATAAGGGGAAAAGGCTCTGAAGATTATCGGGGTAGTCTGGTTATCCTCTACTGTGTATTTTGGTCATCGCCAGTAGGGCGGGAGGAAAGGGGAAAGTTTGGAATTTCAGAACCAAAATCTGAATGCTCTAGGTGGCTGCCACTGGTTGGGTTCTAAAGAGCTCTACAAACGAAAAAGCAGCTCGCCAAGGCAGCTTGTTATCTCCAAATGGATCTCTAACTGTATCTTGGCCGTCCGACTGCTGGGTATTTGTTTCCTAGTTGTCCATTTAGTGCGTGCTGGGGAACAGGACAGGCAATGCTGCTATCTCACCCATCCAGCCTTCTGACGAATTGCTTTTTAATAATTCTCTCGTTAATCTTTTCCCTCCCTTCGCCCTGGAGAGATCAGTATTTTCTAGTCTGATAAGGTTTGGGAATTTTAGACGGCGAAACGTAGCAGGGAGAGAAAACCACCACTGTTCTCGCTACTAGGCTGCAGCTGCTATAACCGGCTTTCCTTCGAACAAAATCTCTTATTGTTCTTTTATATTTCATTTATTTCAAGTAGTCACCACAACAAGATTCTTCAACTAGTCTCTCCATCTCTATCGTCTCTACCAATCCCTCACCTGTCTGAAGCTCCCAATTGCTCATCTCTTACTCAATTTATTAATTCCACAGCCCTTACCATCTTAGAAGCAGACAGAACAAGCTTGATTCTATCTCCCACCCCACGAAGCTTTATCAAATAGATTCTGTATGCACTACGAGCTCTTCTCACGCGCTCTTGGTTAGCTTCAACCCTCCCCTCTCCTGCAATTCGCTCCCCGCCCTTTCTTTCTACCATCACCTAGGACACGCATTTCAACTTCCCCTTCCACAGATAGCTCCTCCGTCTGGCTACAGAGGAATGGAAAACCATCTCTTCCTCCGTGGTCCCTGACAGAAACCACATTACTCAAAGGGATGAAAGAAGGAAAGAACGTGAAATTTTAGGCACAAGAGCTCATGCTGAACATTTTGATTGCCCTTAGAAACGACCGCCTGCCTATTTCAAGCCAGTCAAATACTGCCCAGGGGAAATAACTCTTGGTCAATTGGTTGCCTCCAAAAGGTAGGAGCTCAGGAACGTTCTTTCTTTCTGTATAAGTATGCTAAACTGGGGGCGGATTTCGCGGGTGGAGAGTAGTATACAGGCAGAAGGAGAGCGAAGCCCCAGGTACGACCTTGCTGTACTGGCGCCCTTGGGCCAGCAGAAGGCGCAGAGGGATCACCTAAAAGCGCCGCCTTCGGAGAATTCTAAACCTAGTCTTTTTAAGCTAATGATTCCGATTCTAAGCAGTGAGGTGGATGATGGATTGGGAGTTTTCAAAGAGAGAAAAGAAGACCCCTAAAAAAAGTCGAGTTCCTTTTGCCTACTTAGAGTTCTATTAAAAATAAACCGTTATCCACATAAGGTTAGGGGCCATGGCTTATGATTTTCTCTCCCCGAACATATCCCCCATCTCTAGCTTCAGTTCTTTTTTCCTTACCGCATATCTTGAGTCCCAGTTTTCTGGTACATCCATGGGCCACCCCACACCAGGTGTCATAAGCTAGAAAGAAAGAAATAAAAACCATTCACTTAGAGTATGGAGGAAAAAAAAAAAAAACCTTAGGAGGCAATTCTGGAAAGTAAACAGGATTGGGGATGGTTGAAGTGGAGAAGAGAAAAGTAGTTTCTTTCTTTAGATTTTGGAAGGAAATATAACATTAAAAACATACATCCAAGAGCACCAGCCCTAAAGTCAGGAGGACCTGAGTTCAAACCTGGCTTCAGACACTTAACATTTCCTAGCTGTGTGACCCTGGGTAGAGTCACTTAACCCCAATTGCCTCAGCAAAAAAAGAAAAAAAGAAAAACAAAACAAAACAAAACAATAACAACAAAACATCCATCCAATCCCCACTATCCCTCCAGAAGGAAACAAAACTTATTGATAGCATTGAAACATATCCTTCTTCTAGCCAAACTTGACCTTCCTTCATCATTTCCATGAAATATCACATGGAGCTTAAATGAAGGTTAAAAAAAGTCCCAGACTCAGAAAAGAATTTACATTTAAAACTAACTGTGACCTAGATCCTGAGGTAGGAACAATGCTGGGGGGAATAAGTAGGGAAAACAGAGCAGTCAAAGTCCTTTGTTTCAGTCCAGCAGATGTGAAAAGACCCTCACATCAGTCCAGCAAAGGAACAAAAAGGCATCTGGGGACCTAAACATCTCATAATTTCTTGGCAGGTCTCCAGCAGAGTGGCAGCTTAAAATAAACTGGCATGAAATGGGGTCGCAGAAGAGTTCAGGAATTAATTGGGTGAAAAATAGTATTTGACTAGATGATAGGGCTTGCTTGACTGCCCTTCAGTTGGACTGAGAATCCTGAAAGACATTAGTGTGCCTCAAATCTCTTTCCCCATTTCCCCCCTTTCCAACCTTCTTCCTCATTAACCCACTTGCCTTCAGTCCTCATCCCCATTTTCCTGGACCAAATTTCATTGCGAGCTTGCTCTAGAATATAATCTATGGAAAAGGGGGTGAGGTGGATAAGAGGGGAGGGTGGTGAAGAAAAGTCATTGGGGGGTTATGAATGGGACATTTTAATATCGTGGATGTTAGCATGCTATGGAATTTTTTTTTTTTTTTACCTTGACCTGTGTCTGTCCCAGCTTAGTGCCTTGCTTTCATGTAGAAGGGGAATTAGGGGAACTAGTCCTGCAAGCATTTTGTTTAGTGCTTAAGCACTGGAGTACCAGTTTGTGTTCTTCTAATGTCTCCAAATCGCTTTCATTTTCATATATCCCTAACCACATAATATGGTGTTGGCAGAGATAATGGGACAGTAATCATTGCTACATGGCTCAAAAGGACAAAGAGAACCGTGAGAAAGAAGGAAACAGGGTATATTCACTATTGATATACACTGAGAGAAGACTCTATATAAGGAAGCAGAGGTGTGAGAGAGAAATACTTCCAGTCACTCTGCCCTACGGTCAAATGGAATAAGATACTTAGGAAAGGAGGACTAGAACAAAACAAGATGGAAAGAACTTCCTTTGGAGACCTAAAAACCCTGACCTGGTGAATCAAGAAATAATTATGGTCACTATTAACTTCAAATGGTAATGGGAGAAAATGAGTTTTGTGGGGTAATTTGAGGGATGGAACAGTAATATATTTTTCCGATATGTCTATACCAGGGCTAACAAACAAAGACACTTGCAGAAAGATCTGGGTAGTCACAGAGATAGAGAGAAGGTAGTCTGTAAATGTGAAATACTGGCTTGGGTTTGTGAAAGTGACAGGCTATCACTTTTTGTGTCCCCTGGAAGACAGAGCAGTCCAGGCTGTGCTAGGATGAAACTGTGGGTGTGTAGGGCATGGACTGGATTGAGGATCAGCCTCAGCCCCTAAACAAAAAAGGAAGTAACCAAACATTTCTGCCTCCTTCTGCCAATTCACTGGGAATCTCTTAAGAGATTCGGCCCTCCGGTTTTATTTCTTTGTCTTGGCCTTGAATGCTCAGAAAAAGTCTTTGTTTATGTGTTAGTACGACTGAACAACAACAAAATTTGCGAGGGTTTAAGCCCAAACTCAACAAGCACCAAAGAAATATGGGAAGAGTCTAGAACAGGTATGTGAGGGGAGAAGCTTGTTTGAGGAAATAAAGAAACATGGAAAAAGGGAAAAGGTGATGGTGGGGGGAGGCATGAATTGGGGGAGGTGGAGATTGTCGTGAATAAGTATACTATAAGCGAAAAAACTGGGTCTAACAGCAAAGAAGATAGTAATGAAGAGTGAAAATAAATCTGGAAGCAGAAAGACAAAAGCCAGCTCCCTGCATTCCTCCTGCTTCTCTCCCCCACACCCCCATCCCCCAATCCATCGGCCTAGAGCGGTGGCGCTGAAGCGCAGAGATGAGCTTGCCCGCCCGGCAGTCTCAGTCACGGTGGGCTTTGCTCCTCTCGGGTTATATTCTCTTTGTTATGATCGTAATTATACACCAAGCTGGGGGGAGGAGGGGTGTTACGAGAGGGAGAAAAAGAAGGGAATAGAATGGAAAGAGGCAACTGGGCTGGGGCATTTAAGTAGCTGCCCTGTTTCTCTCAGACTCCAGGAAAATTAATCCTATTTTAAACCGTAAAAGGGTTCAAGGGGGACGGGGGCGGGGCGAAAAAGCTAAGGTGAACCTTCAGGGATAGGGGCGGGGTGTGTTTGGAAACAATCTGCTTTTGGATGGATTGATGCCCTTTCGTTAGGGTTTTGGTTTTTCATCCTCTTTTTTTTTTTTTTTTTCCAGAATAACATCCAGACATGTTTTTGCCAGTCTCAAGGAGAAATACAGGGCAAGATTCTTTGGATTGCTCTCGAAAGACCATTTTTTACTGGCCCCCGCCCCTATAGGCTCCTCAATTAATTCGTTCATAATGATTACACCCTCCAATCCTATTGAAAAAAGAACTAATTGATTGTCTGAATTGTCAAGGCAGAATCACAACTGATTTTTTTTCCACCTTCCCATCCCTTCCTTTCCCCTCACACTTCAATAGCTCGACGCAAATTCGGAGCAATTAGGGACACGGGGTTTTCGAAAAGCTGCAATTAAAGTCCAAATTTCCGCTGATTATAGACTTCCTAGCGAAGAACTGGAAGGATGGGGAGGGCGGCTGGGGGAAGGGGAGGGAAGCCAGCTCTTGGCTCAACGAATTCTAGAGACAGAAATGTTCTTGATTTCCCTTAGGGATTCCCAGCTCTTCTCACCTTTTTTTTCTAGACCCACACACGATCTCCTTCATGTCAAAATAAATTACACATAGTAAAACAAATCACTTCCCAGATCTCCTACATGGATATCTACACAGCCCTATCTGGGATCTTGGGTTACTGGGTTAACAGCTTAATTTTTCTAATCTCCAATTTCCCCTGCCTTTTCCCCATCTCCATCGCCAGCCAAGAATTTCAGGAAGAAAATCTGACAGAACTTACTTGTAGGGCGTAGGTTGGTAGGGTTAGAGTCCGGCCCGGGGTTGGAAGAGGAGGAGGAGGAAGAAGGAGCCGAAGAAGCCATTTGCTCTGTTGCCAGTGTCCCAGGTCTTATCTGCTTGCTTGGGTTCTTCACTTGGGAAGCCGATGGTTAATTAAGGAGCCGACTGCAAAAAGAAAGAAGGTGTTACACAATTGGGATTTCCAGGTAAGGAGGACGCGAAAAGGGGATTTGAGGATAGGCAAAAGGCAGTGGGGATTCAAGAGGCTCCCCCTTGCGCTAGGGCAGAGGAGACGGGAGAAAAAAGAAAGGGACCTTGGTTTTATACATGAAGTGCTCGAGTGGCGTGCTCCAGAGTCAATTCAGCGTGCAGAGGAGAAGCAACAAAAAATATGGCCCGAGTCTCAGCCGTTGGATTTCGGAACCTCAGTTCTACGACTTCAGGAACTATAGAGGACATTCTGCATTGGGTTAAGGAAAGAAGAGTGGGGGTGGGGGTAGGGGAAGCGCAGTACGTAGACTCAGGTCTCGGAGGTCAGAACGCTCTGCCCAGGAGCCCGGCTCAGAGGAGAGCGAAAGGGAGCTAATACTGAAGCGAGGACAAGCCCCAAAGGACTCGGCGCGGCGGGAGGGAGTAGGTGAGTGAGGGAGGCGAGAGGCGGGCACGTCTGGTATGATGTCTGGTTTCTGTTGTTGTGTCTGGCAAATCCCTGGAAAGGGCAAGAAGGAAGATTCACGTTGCTCTGAGAATAGGGTACTAGTGGTGAGGCAAACTATCCTGCCAGATTCCCAAAGATATTCCGAACTGAGACATTTCCAGACTTGGCGGAGGTTCAGAGACAAGTCACCCAAAGAAAGCACAGTTCTCCCACCTCCACCTTCCCTTTCCTTAAATAAGCCAATTAAAGGCTTTCCCGAGTACCCAGTCTTTTGGGACCTGGACTGAGAAGCTTAGTAGGTACTCCGACCTGCAGAGTGGTCTTGTGCTATGGCCCTTTCATTTAATCTCCAGGTTGCTCGGGTCCCTATTTCATTGCCTTTGGGCATACAAAGTTGCGCCCTAGGCTAGGGAGGCAAAGGAATTAGAAACCTGCTCCACAAGTCTTTGGAAAGCCCTTGAAAGAGACTTGAGGATGTCCAGAACCGTTACGAGGAAGGAAAGGTGAAAATTCAGCCAGATCCAAGCCTCTGGAATAATATGCTTGCAACCCTACTTTTACCCAAAGCGCTCGAACGCGTGTATACACACACACACACACACACACACACACACACACACGCACACACACACACCTACGATAGCAACCCAGGAGCAAACCAGATAGATTAGAGGTTGTAATGGAAGTAACAGGTTATTGTCGCTCTGAGCGGCTCTAGTGACTCTTGGAAAGATTTATTTAGTGCTTCTTTTGGTTAGATTAGTGCTGGTTGCACACAACGGAAAAGGGGAAGGAGAAATTGATGTTTCCCCCCACCCGCCCGCTCCCACATATAGTTGCAGAGGAGCAGCCTCTTTCTCCTAGCTCACCGAGCCAGCTTGACGCTGCTCAATTGTTTGGGGGTTAGAAAGGAAGAGGTTGTCTGTGCGGCTCACAAAGGGAGCTGGTTGTCTGGGGTCTCTTTAATCACTTACAATTGCGGACCGAGGTAGTCTGCGCGAGCTGGCTGACAGGTTCCGAGTCTCGGGAAAACAGGAGGATGAAGGGGAAATAGCGCACTTCAGAAGCTGAGCAAAAAGACAGACGTTTATAAACTCCAGATGGCACAGCGCCCGTATTCCGAGCACTTAGGTGTTGAAAATGCACCTGGAGCTGACTTGCGGCTCTCAGCTCTTCCACAGCTCAGGAGCGCTCCTGGATGCTCTGTGCAAGGCAAAAGGATCAGCTGTATTCCTCTCAGCTACGCTCCTACGCAGGCATGAATCACAGCCTTGCTGTCCGTCACCTCTAGTAGATGCAGTCGCTGCTTTCTTCTCAGCTGTCTCCTTAGGTCCGGCGAGGGAGGGTGAGGAGGAGAGCATAGGAAAGAGGGAAAGGGGGGAGGAGAGAGAGAGAGAGAGAGAGAGAGAGAGAGAGAGAGAGAGAGAGAGAGAGAGAGAGAGAGAGAGAGAGAGAGAGAGAGAGAGACCTCTTAGAGGCTCATTTTCTCCTGGTGCTCTCTTTTTTTGGGGGGGTGGATGAAGTGGGGAGGCGGGGGAGAGATTGGTGGAGAATCACTGCACTTTGTAGCCGGCTTTTCACAGCTAGAATGCTGTGACTTATTTGCAGGTGCATGGACTTTATAGCTCCATTATCGATCCAGATCACGAAGTTGCACCCGGAATGAGTAATCTAGTACGTACTCACGCTCCATTTTTTGAAAGAAGGCATGCTAGTGGGTGGGAATAAGAGTTGGGGGACAGAAGCTTTCTTTCTTTCATCACATTCTGCTGAGCTATTTACCCCTCCCTTTTTCAAATTTCCCAAGAGATGGGGAAATTGCTTTTACTTCCCTGCTTTTCCAGGTCCCTTGGCATCCCTCCTCGTGACCTGACACTTGGAAACATTGTATTGTGAGGGGAAAAATGCGCCAGAATTCATCTTCATTTTTCCCTCTCAATTCTTTTAGAAAGAAACAGTCTCGGGGAGCTGTAGAAGTAGCATCTTAATAACAAAGATATTTAGAATTTCTCACCTCTTTTTCTCCGGACAGCCTTGTGTCTTTGAGTTTAATCCTAAAAGATCACCTCAGCCCAGCATGGGTACTTCCACCTACAGGATTATACATAATTTAAATGGTGGAGGATAATCCCACTACCTCTTGAGTTTCTTCCTAACTGCATTCATACCTTTTCAAATACTGTATTAGTGAAGTGGGGAACGATAGTTCAGCGTTATTAGACACTCGGTCATATTTTGCAAGTATGAATGCGTCTTCAGAAACATGTAAACATTTAATCGAAGAAGTGGCCCAAGGTCCAGGTGTTGATAGAGTTGACTGAAAATGAACACCAGTCCCCTTCCCAGCTGAGTCGCATTTCTCCCTTGTGTTTTCCCGCCCTCTTATAGGATCTTTATTTTGAAAATAGTTGAATGACCCCAATAATTAATCCATGTTTAGCAATACTTGGGTGAAAATATGCCCCTTTTTACACAGAAACCTTCCATGAAAGATATTCCACCAGAGGGCGCCAGGCACCCAAAGACTGAGCTGTCCTTCAATTGCGGAGGTGGGAATGAAAACACCTGAGCACAGTAGCTAAGAGGCGAGGGGTGGTACACAGACAACTACATTGGATTTCAGCCTTAAAAAACAAACAAACAACAAACAAAAACGTTTTCTTTCCTCACCACCTTCTTCCTTTTTTTCTCCTCATGCCCTGAAGCCTGTTCATTTCTTTTGGTTTTTGATATGAGGAGACGAAGTAAATTTCATGTGATCAACTAGGTGTGGTCAACTGGGTTGGGGAAAAAAAATCTCTTTTATTCTCCACCATCTTTATGTCGAGACCCAATGAGCAAAGGGTTTGCATTTGCTGGCATCTGGAGTTCTTTATTTGTACATCTAAATGTCCGGTGGCAGCGGGGCTCCAACAACTCTCATGAAAAAAACCTTATTTCTCCCTCTCCTTGAAATGAATCCTCTAGATTCACAGGGACAGTAGAAAACTCGAAAATTTCCAATACGCCACTGAAAATTCCTGAAGGGAAGCAAAAAACTCCATGGGTAGGAAAGGAGGAAAGATTTTCTGATAAGCAAACGAGGGTAGTCGTAAAGCTGTGTGTGTGTGTGTGTGTGTGTGTGTGTGTGTGTTTTAAAATAAATGCTATAAGGGAAAATGTCCTCTATTCCCTCCTAACTGTACCAGAAACCCTTACTCACAAACGAATCTTAATCGGAAGGTCAGTCGCAATTAATAGTTGACATTGCTCTCTTAGCCAGGGTACACCGACGGATAACTTATATTCTCCAGGCGCTAGACTCATCAAAAATAGTGCACAAAAGGCAGCCTGTGTTTCAGTCAGTTAGTAGAAATGTGCGATTTATATACGGGGAGCAAAGCTCTGGTTTGCTAGCTCTTCTCCTTTATACTCTACTTCATCTGATCTGACCCCTAAAGCAGTCGCTCTCTCCAATCAGGGAGATCTTTTGTCCATATTAAATCATTAACGATACAATCGAACAATGAGCCCAGCCAGTAGAAGGAAATAAATGCTGATTTCATTTGCAGTTGCCACTGTGAAAGAATCCAAATTGCTCGCTCTCTGTGCCCTCAACTTTCCCAAAAACCCTAAAATTCTCTCATATTCAGGAGAGGAGATTCGTTTACTTCATAATTTTGTCCAGCATCTGATTTGTGCCTGACACAGTAAGCGCTTACTAAGTGCTTGTTAGGTGATTGGTGGATTTAGAAATTTCCAAAATCCTCACTTTTTAATCTCACATTTTAAACATATGCACTACAATCTTTCAGATAAGGGGAAAAATACTCATATTTCTTGGATATGGATATCTTGCACAGATACTCATATCTGCCTCACTACGGAATTTGTGTTTAAAATTGAAACTTTCTAGCTGTGAGTTCAAAAGATTTTTGATTTGAGGATGTTTTATTTTATTTTAAAAAAATCAGCTGGTCAGTAGGAACAGGAATTAGATTTTCTTGAAAGGAAACTGTAAATAGCCTTTGTTCTGAAAACTTGCGCTATAGTTGTGCAAGAGGAATGTCGGACTGAGTCACGTTACCTATTTCATTTTGTTATTTTACATACACATGCACAAAGAAATAATATGCCCTGTGTACCCCAAGTGATCTCTCTGCAGTGACTAAGAGGAATTGATGAACTTGATTTTTCATTCAGTATTTTCACATCCTAAATCTCTAAGGTGAGATGGTCAGGACAAGATTCAGGACTAAGGACAGCGTTCAGCCTCCCTTCAACCTCAAACCGCTCTTTTGTCTTCTGGATTGCCCTAACTATTCCCTATCCCAACTCCCTCAGGATTTTATATATCCCTCCCTTCCCCCAGGGTTTAGTTCCCCCTTGCCCTCCTCCCTCCCTCCCCCCCCCCCATTCTGGATTTAGGGTTTTGGAGACTGTCTTTTTGGAATATCTATGGTCTGCAGTTTTCTATTGTTGTCTGTTTCCACTCTTTCTTGTATTTGTTTCCTTTCTGTGGGCGGGAGAGGAAGAGTAAAGGTGGAAATAAAGAAATCGCCTCCAGGACTTGAACTAGCAAAGGGATTTGCTGGCGGAAGGGAGTGGCATTCCCACAGCTATTTGTTTTCATTTGATCCAGGATCTAAAGCTTTGAAGAAATATAAACAAATATCTCAAAGCCAGAACAAGGGGCTGGGGGCGATTTGCACCGCCTCCTTTTCCCCCCGAGTCTCAGACTATAGTCTTCCCCAACCCCCAACCCCTGTGTGGCTTTTGAGTCCGGGAGTGAAGAGCTGCACAGCTGGATCGCGCTTTTGGAAGTAAAATCTTTTTTCGGGTCAGAGGTGTCTGGGGCTTTGGATCCTGTCCCTTCGCCTACGCTTCCTCTTTCCCGGGAGGTTTAAAGATTCCCACCCGGATTCTGGGTCCAGGTCCTCCGAGTGGATCAAAGATGGGGGAGGGGAGGAGAAAGAGGAAGGACTTGAGACGTGAAAAGCAAAGGGGGAGCCTTAAAACGAACAGCTGTGGAGATTTGGAGCATAAAATGTGGTCCGAATCAAGGTGAGTAGATAAGAACCGTCAATCTTGTTTTCCTAGCACATTTAGTATTTTTAGCCTCAAGGAAAGATAATTTTAAACTGCAAGGCTGCTTCAGTTCAGTAGATGCTTTAAGCTCTATTTTAAGTCTCTAATTTATGGCCAAAAAAAAAAAAAAAAAAAATGGCAGTGCTCACCACTTAAACGTCTATCTCCCGAGACAAGAACTGTGCAGAAATGTTGCCTTAATGTTGAACTCGGCATTTCTTATATGGGATTTCATCTATGGTCGTCGAAGTTAGTTATGTTTATCATAACCATAAGAAATCAAATAGGACTTTCTTTGCCGTTCTACGGCAGAATCTAAACCACATAGAAAGCAGTCATCAGAGCGCTCAAAGCACCTAGCCAGGCTTGGCAAACTCTGTGGGGCTTTTGGCAGAAAGATAGGGAATCTACTCTATAAATTACAATCATTTCATTCTAAAGAAGAGAATCGAATTCCTCCCAGTGATTTCTAAGTAGCTGCTTTCCCCTTAATATCCAGAAGATGAAAACATTCCAAAAGAAATTAATCAATACGACAGAGTGATTTATGTTAGTGCATATCACCGTATGCAAATCTCAACAGACCACCAAGCCCTTGTTATCTCCACCGCAGAAAAAAAAAAAAATTAAATGCCACCAGGTGGCAGTAGTTTCCAATTTCTGAGATGAAACAACAACAAAAAAATTAACAGTATGTCTAACAAAGAAAATCTTCCTAATTTTCTTTTTTGTTGCTGACATTTTCCAAAGGGAGGCCTTTCTTTTGAAGGAACGGAAGGGCTGAATGCAGTGAGCTGAGACACCTACAGATTCCTGTTCTCAGACGAAAGGATCAGGTGACCAATGACATTTCTAAAACAATGTCAGTGGGGAAAGGGTTTTTTTTTTTTGCAAATGATATAAATCAATGACGTCTTTATGTTTCTATACTCTTGCAAATAGAAACTAGAGAATTATCAAAATCTGGATCAAACATTTTTTCTTGCCCAGGAAAATTAAAGACATTTTTAGGTTACCCATGTCTACTTGACTTAGGTCCAAAACAAATTTTCAAATCTTTCCCTAGGGATTTAAAAAAAAAATTGGTCACCAGGGAAGCATATCAAATTAAAGTCTCTGATGAAATGTTGTGCTTATTGACATTCCTTTATTTCCATCACAGGCCTTGGATCTTGCTAAATATAAATAGAATTTCAAGTTCAGATTGAAGAGACATTCAGACCTCCTCTCATATCCTTTCTAGATTTAGGTATCTCATTTTTAGAGTTTCCAATTTTAGGTGTCTTTTTGAATGAGTGTCATAAGAGACTGGTGGATTTGAACTATGGGTTAGGTGAAAGAATGAGTTTATTCTTCTTTTTAAACACAACTTTGATAATCCTCCAAGGTTCCTCCTGGAAATATTAATCTTCAAGTAGTAGAAAAAGAGCATTCAATATCTTGACTCCTTCTGAAGCTTCAAGTCTAAGCCATATCTATGAGGATTTCAAGATTTTAATTCAATAAATACTTGACAAGTTTTTACTGTGTAAAAAGCACTGTGATTGGGGCAACTATATAGCATTTTGGCCCTGGAGTCAGGAGGACTACGAGTTCAAATACCACCTGAGAGATTTGGTTTACTAGCCCTGGAAAAGTCACTTAACACTAATTGCCTCACCAAAGAAACAAAAAACAAAAAGCACTGTGGTGCCCAGTTTTGGGAATACTAAGATGTTCAATAAGAGCAATGACATATACACAGCTAAGTATATTACAAGATATAATGTGACAAGGGCAAAAGAAATATACAAAGTGATCTAAAAAATTGAAGGAGAGACCATAAGGCAATTAGGATTAGAAAAATCTTCAGGGAGGAGATGATACCTAAACTGGGACTGGAAGATTTCAGCCTCTCCAACAATGAGATGAACCAAATCAGTTTCATTTGTTCAATAATGAACCAGCTACACCCAGCTTAAGAACTCTGGGAAATGAGTGTCAACCACTACATAGCATTTCCAATACCTCTGTTTTTGTCCACTTGCATTTTTGATTTCCTTCTCAGGTTAATTTTACATTATTTCAAAGTCCAATTCTTCTTGTGCCGCAAAATAACTGTATAGATGTGTGTGTGTGTGTGTGTGTATAGTATTTAACATATACTTTAACATATTAACATGTATTGTTTTACCTGCCATCTGGGGGAGGGGATGGGGGAAAGGAGGGGAAAAGTTGGAACAGAAAGTTTTGCAAAAGTCAATGCTGAAAAATTACCTATGCATATATCTTGTAAATAAAAAGCTATAATAATAATAAAATAAAGATTTCAGCTAGAGAAAATGTGAAAGCACTAAGTTCTGGGCATTCAGCTCAGTCTAGACAAAGACATAGAAGTGAGAAATATCAGATTGAGGCAGTATATAGTCAATAAGTAAACTAGTTTGATTGAAGTATAGAATTAAAGAAAGGGAAGTCATGTGAAATGTCTGGAAAGATAGGTTAGAGCCAGATTGCACAGGCCGGTAAATACTAGGATAAAGAATTTGAATTTTATTCTCTACTAGGGAGCCATTGAAAGTTTTCACTTATATATCTGTATATACACTTAATACCCTCTCCTCCTCTCACACCTCCCCCCCCCCCCATCCATTAGGAATATTCTTTTGGTAGCTGTATTAAGGATGTATTAGTTGGGAGGCAATATGATTTTGAAAGGATGCTGAATCTGGAGCACAGAGACTAGAATTATGGAAATTGAAGTTGAATCCTGACTCTGCAGATTACTTGCTGTATGGCTTGAGACAAATCATTTGACTTCTCAGGGCCTGTTTCCTCATCTGTAAAATGAGGTGCTTGGAATACATGAACTCTAAGGTCCCTTCTAGCTTAACAACAGATCTATAATTTTAGAATCCTATGAGTGAGACATGAAGCTGAGGAATCCGTGAGGAGGGTATTACGATAGTTCAGGTGAGAAGTGAGAAGGACCTTGAATAAGAGAAATGACAATATGAATGCAGAGATAGTGCAAAGGTACAACTGATACAATTTGGCAACTCAATAGATTTTTGGGATGAGTGGAAAAAAATCAAAGATGGTAGGTTTGCAAGCTTGGTGACTGAAAGAATAGTAAATAGAGATGGAATTTGAGAGGAGAGTTCTATTTGAGGGAAGGCTTACATTTTTGACATGTTGAGCTTAAGGTTCTGGAGGAATATTCAGATGGAACTATTCAACAAACAGATGATAATACAAGACTGGAACTTAGAGGACAGAGGTAGACTTATTAGCAATTTTTGTGCTGGGCCGAAGTAGTATAAAATATGCCAAATGCTGCTTAATGGAAGGTGGGGAAATGAAGGTCAACACATTGGGGGAAGAGCCAGTTTGGATATATGCCACCTGATGACTTCCTATTTGAACCAATAATAATTGGTTAACAACAGTTAATGAGGTGCAAAACTCAATTGTTTCTATCCTGCTGAAATGCTATCAGCACCCTCTAATTTTCTGTGTTCAAGGACAAAATCTTAAAGGCTTTTTCCTAGCTATGGTTCTGACGGGGCAAATTAGGCTGGATTTAAATCTGAGAACTATTGTCTAGAGGTGGTCACTGAAAGCAGTGGAATATTTGAGATTCTAATGGCAGAGTATGGAGAGCAAAGAGGAGGGCCAAAAACAGAATTTTAGAAGGCTGGAAGACAGACCTTCCAAAGGAGAGGCCAGGCAGAGAGTGTCAGGAGAGAGACTTATTGGGGTTCATTAAAATAGTCACAAAATTCTTTTCTATGTTTCTGCAAAACAAAAGCCTTTCAATGGTTTTGGAATCTAAGTGTCATAGAAGAGGGATGGATTTTTTCTATCTAAGTCACAGTTGAAATTTTCTTTTTTTTAAATTATTGCTTTTTATTGACAATATATGCATGGGTAATTTTTACAACATTGTCCCTTGCACTCACTTCTGTTCCAACTTTTCCCTTCCCTCCTTCCACCCCCTTCCCTAGATGGCAGGCAGTGTTATATATGTTAAACATGTTAAAGTACATCCTAGATACAATATATGTGTTCAGATCTGTATAAGATCTGTTACACAAGAAAAATTGGATTCAGAAGGTAAAAATAATGTGGGAAGAAAAACAAAAATGCAAGTAGTCCACATTTATTTCCCAGTGTTCCTTCTCTGGGTGTAGCTGATTCTGTCCATCATTGATCAATTGGAACTCAATTAGATCTTCTCTTTGTCAAAGAAATCCACTTCCATCAGAATATATCCTCATACAGTATCATTGTTGCTGTGTATAATCTCCTCGTTCTGCTCATTTCACTCAGCATCAGTTCGTGTAAGTCTCCCCAAACCCTCAGTATTCATCCTGCTGGTCATTTCTTACAGAACAATAATATTCCACAACAGTTGAAATTTTCAGTTTCTTTTTGCCTTCTCCAAATATAAAAAATAGAATTGTGCTACACTCATTCTTTCCACACATTGTAAAGTGACTTCTGAATGTGATTATTAAAATGTAAATAAACTATTCTCTGATTTGGCTAATACTATTCACATCTTTAATATTGGGGACACAAGCATGTTAAATCCAAAAATTCAAGGCTAGAAAATTTTTCATACAGATAGGAAAGGGAGGGATGGTGCTGAATCTTGAAGAGTGAAGATTCAAAGTTAAATGAATTTCAGTTAGATGGCTTCAATCTTTTTAGTGAAGTAGGTGGTTAAGTCATTAGCTGAGTGTAAAACTAGAGCAAGGCATAATGTGGGGCCTATGTTAAGAAAACTGTTTGCCACATTTACAGTGAGACTCAGTAAGAATAATAGACTTGAACAACAATGGGGACTCACTTGAAATCATGCTACATATAGCAGGCAAACCAACTTAATTTTATGACATTGTCCAGTGATACAGAGGTCTAGAATCTTGAAAAGGACTGGAGATGTTACCTAAAGTTTTGAAAATAGTGGAAAAGTCTGAGATACAAGGAATCTTAGGGTAGCTAATAAGAATCATTAAAGTGGAAGGTGGGGTCAAGACTGAATTTTTAGTTAAATACTGAGGGTAGAGATAGAATAAAAAGGGATAAGGAGACTGGAGGTCAAGATGAGGGCAGAATGGATATAGTGTGGATGGTAAAAGAGTGGAATGAGAAAGGTAGCATCATGGAGTGATGGTTTTTAAAGATTTGGAAGTGATGAAATTCTATGAGAGAAATACCTCTGAGATGTGATTGTGAATAGAATTTTTACCCTGAAAATTCCTGAAATTTCTAAGACTTTTTTTTTTTTTTTTACCCTGAACACCACTTTACCATGCTGACCCTTTTATTCCATTGGTGGGTTTTCTCCAGAGTTTCCATTTTGAGGAGCAGGCCCGGGTGTGCCATACTTCATGCCCTCTTGATTGTATTTCTTACTAGCTCTTAGGTGCCCCCATCTAGGTACCTTTCTCCACAATAACTCGAGAGAAGGTCTGAGTGGTCAGAGGCAGTAATCACTGCTCATTATAGTAATCAAGTTGAAAAGCAAAAAATAGCCCATACCTTATAGGTGAGAAGTGACATTTTTGACTTCATAGTCTCATTATTGGGGGTGTTCTTGCTCTCTGATGTGTTCTATTTGAAAAATTTCAGTTCCTTGCATTATTTTTCCTCCCCCTTTTATATTTAATCATTTAAGAAATATAAAGTTTAGCTTTGGAAGTTTTTTTGGTTTGTCTTAACACACATCAGATGGTAGTCACTACATTAATTCCCTACATGGTGTCTGTCATCACTAATAGAAATGAAAATGATTATTTTAGCCCATTCCTAAAAGCCTGCGCTAGTATTCCCAGTATTACACAAATCTTGGGCAGAACCTATAATTTCTTCAGTATAGAAAGTTCCCTAGGAACAAAATTCCTTCCACCAATACAGATCAATTCTTCTGGAATATACTTATGGTCTTAACAGAGTTATATGAAGGCAATGACAGGTAGTGATTTGCTTAATGACATACAACCATCATTGTGTTGGAGGCACTATTTAAATCTAGATCTTCCTTTCACTCTACACTCCAATTGTAATTGGGTCACTTAATAACTAAGGTATTATCAGGAACAAATCTACTAATGATACAAAACAAAAAAGATTAAAATGTTTTGATTGTGAATGATTAAAAAAAGGGAATATTTCTAAATATGAATAAAAACTAGACCGAGAATAATAGACTTTTAAAAAATATATTTTCAGATTCATCAGAACCACTTTTATTTTTATCATCCTGTTTTGATAATAAATGCTAATAAAAAATGTGAATGTTACTAAAAATGAATGAAAAACCAATGGCCATTGAAATCATAGGAATTTTTTTTTATATATCTTCAGATTCATCAGAACTCTCTTCACTTTGATCCTTATCATCACTGCTGTCTTCTTCACTATCATCACTACTATCTTCACTTTCTTCCTCTTCTTCTTCTTCTTCCCCAGCATGGGCTTTTTCTGACACAGAAATAGAATTGTTAATAATTTTGCTTTCCTGTGCAAACATTTTGCTCATCCCTTCAAGGTAATATGCTCTTTTGAAGACTATGAGGATAAATTAACTTTCAGATAACTAGTTTGGGATCAAATATAATTTTTTTTTGTTTTTACCTTGAATAAATTTAGTGGAAAATTTTGGAATTGATTTCCCTAATGTATATAAGCCACTTTTGGAAACTGTACTATTATAATTTGATAAATTATTTTAAGACACAAAATTAATGTCAAAAACTTTTCCCTACTATATTATATATCAATAAAGGAGCACATTCTTATTTGAATTGTGAACTTTAAATTTACCATGGATCTTTTAAAAGAGAAATTTGTAAACATGGCTTTTCCATAGCTCTTTTCAACAATGTAGTTTTATAAAAAGTAAAGATGAAGACAATTTAGGCATTTCCTGTGACTTATGAGAAAGTGTGTGCTTTTAGTACTAGGGAATAGGAAAGGGATCAGCAGTAGCTTCATGTCTTTGGGAGCTCTGCTTAGGGTCTAGAAATCATGAGAATTACTTTAGATTGCATTGTGTAGTTAACAAAATCCTAGGAAATATGTCTTTGAAGGTTTACCTAATTAATGTCTCTGATTTCAGACCATTCAAGGTAGCTGTTGCTCTTTTCTTGATTATCTTCATCTAAGCATGAGATTCCTCTCTCTCTTCTCTCCCTCCCTCTCCTCTCCTCCCTTCCCCCCCCTCCTCTCTCCTCCCTCCTTCTTTCTCTTTCTCCCCCCTCTCCCCCTCCCTCCCTTCTTCTTTCTTTCTCTCTCTCTCTCTCTCTCTCTCTCTCTCTCTCTCTCTCTCTCTCCTCCCTCCTTCTCTCTTTCTTTCCTCTCCCCTCTCTCCCTCCCTTCTCCCTTCTCCCTCCTTTTCTCTCCCTCTCCTCCTCTCCCTCTCCCCTCTCTTCCTCCCTCCCTCCCTGTCTCTCTTTTTCTCTCCCCCTCCCCTCTCTCCCTCCCTTCTCCCTTCTCCCTCCTTTTCTCTCCCTCTCCCCTCTCTCCCTCCCTCTCCTCTCCTCCCTTCCCCCCCCTCCTCTCCCCTCTCTTCCTCCCTCCCTCCCTGTCTCTCTTTTTCTCTCCCTCTCCCCTTCTCTCTCCCTCTCCCCCCTCCTCTCCCTCTCCTCCTCTCCCTCTCCCCCTCCCTCCCTTCTTCCTCTCCTCCTCTTCCTCCCCCTATGACTAGTTATAAAACAAAGAAGTAGTTTCAAATTTTTGAAAATACCCATTAGCAACTTTTCTTCAATCAGTGAAGAAAACTGTTTGGCTTCAGGATTTTCTGGTTCATAGATTAGTACTGAAATTTGACAAGAGAATTTATATTATTAATGGTCAAAGTGTTTAATAAATAGACATCCCATAGAAAAATGTAGTTAAATTGTCAATGAATATGAAACTGCATACAACTACAACTAGTAATATAACAACTATAAATAACAAATCAAATAATAACTCCCCTTACTTTTATAACTCTACTTTTATGACCTTATTAATTCTCATGACATTTTTATGGTGAAGTAGCTAACAAATATGATCAATCACAAAAATCTCAGGTTCCATTCATTATTTGGGATCCAAAACATTTCTTGGACAGAGTCTTTTTCTTTTCCCCAAACAGCATGTAATCCAGCTGCAGAACAAGTTAGCTAGCAGATAAGACTGGGGGAGGTAGGAATATTTACTTTTTTTTTGGTCATTGATTTATCTGAAATTGAGCATCTTTTGTTGCTAACTTTAAACACAATGAAGAAAAACCTTTTTTTAATTTAATGATTGTTTTAATTTTTTAAACATGATAACTTATATAAAATTACTTATCTCAGGGAGAGGGAAGAGAGGGAAAGAATTTGGAACTCAATTTTTTTTAAATGGTAAATTTGTTTTTTAATTTTTATTTATGGAATAAAATAAACAATTCCATAATCTAGTATAATGAAAAAGATTGCACATGAAACTGTACCTTACTATTCCTTTTAAATATATAATAAAGTTATCATGTAAATGTCTTTTTTCCCCTTCCCACCCTAGAGATGGCTACCATTAGATAGAAATAGGTTATGTATATGTATGTATATATTGTATATATAATATATGCAAAATTAAATTATATTTATTTATTTAAAAACAAATGACAAAATTGTTTTATATGTAAATGGGAAAATATTAAAATATTATGTATAATTGGCAAACATTTAACAAATACATAAATATATGTAACAAATACATAAAATACACAGTTTAAAAAGAAAGTTTTTAAAAATACTTAAAAAAAATCTTGCTTAGGTTGGAAGTACAGTCAAGGATTACTGATAGGTGTTGTCCCATTTTAACTAGCATTGGAGCATTAATCTATTTCCTATTTAGGATGCTTCAGGTCTCCTTTGACAACCTGGTGACTTCCCATTCCTAGATGCTCACCATATTAATGCCAAACTCAGGGAATACACCCCACCCTTTTAGCATACTGCAGTTTGGAACTTCTGAGCTCAAGAAGTCTTGCCAGCACTCTGCCTCTCTAGCAGCAGATATTATAGGTATGTCATGTCAAAAGTAGTCTTCTCAATATAGAGGTAATGGAACTTTTCTTTTCACTTATTAAGAAAATCTAAAGTCAACTTTGGTCATTATCCTGTACTTCATATGTCCATGCTTCTTATACTCCCACTTGCTGCTTTTCCACATATTTGATTAATTCATTCTGTTATCTCTATCCTGACAGCATACATTTTCATACAGATCCCTAATTAAAGTGCCAGAATTTCTTTTTTAGTGGATCCATCAATACTATTTTCCTCTCATAGATCCTTTTTGTCAACATTATTAATGAAGCCATTTTTGTTGCTCAGTTAAGTTGTGTTTGATTCCTCATGACCCTATGGACCATAACATGCCAGGCCCTTCTAGCTTCCATTATTTTCCAAAGTCTATTCAACTTCTTGTAACCCCTTTATTAAGGTTGCAAGCTGATTTCCTAACATCATATAGCTCAGAAATATTTTTACACAGCCCACCTCCTCACTCCCATTTGAGACCTTTCAAATAGGTTTTTTTTTTTTTTTTGGTCTATTTCTCAGGATTTTTTTATTTCTCTCATTCACAATTTCCTTAACTTACTTTTTACTATTTATTTTCATGGCCTCCAGGGGAGTGATAGAACATCAGGCATATATTCATATGTATGCCTTGTATATTTGTATATACAAGTATATAGCCTTGCAAATAGCACAGTCTCAGAACTCTACAACTAAATTATACCTTTCACTGGCAGGATCGACAGTGTTCATTTTCTGGAAACTATGAAAGTCTTTTATTAGAAACTCCTTGAGGGAGAAGATACTATCAATTTACTAACCCAATTATGCGGATTTTAAAAAGAATAATAAAGGAATACACACCTGAGATATATTGAGTACAATTCAAAGTCTCTTGAAATTTCTTTACTCAAATATGTAAATAGAAATTTTCTTTCAATTATGCAGAGTACAACTTCCCACAAACTGTTATTCTAATGCCTCAGGTGTGCAGGTGACCCTGAGTCCTCACAATTATTCCAGAATACAATAAGCTCTTGATGGTTTTATCATGCTTGAAAGATTTTGAGTGTCAATCTGAAAACAGATTGAAACTGTTTTCCAATGACCAATCTGGCTAACTAGAGAGAGATATCACCAGAAGGCTGATGAATTTCTTTAGCCTTGGAAACCCATAAAACAAAGAAAAAAATAACCTTTAATATTTTATAAATGACTTGAAATGATGTTTTCAATGGTATAATTATGCCACACAGAATAGGCTACTTATTTTAATCATAGAAGAGGCAAAGGGGTTATGTTATCTCTTGGCATGGAGCTTGGGGTCAGTGTACAATCACTTTCCTCTCCTATCTGACAAGCTGTTTATCTATCAAAAGTTGGGGGAAGGTATATTATTCATACAACAATCTAGCATCTCAAAGACAGCAATCAGTAAATATATATTTATTAAGTACTATGTGCTAGACACTATGGATACAAAAAAGGCCTTTGCTCTCAAGGAGCTTACATTATAACCAGGAAAGACACTATTGAGATTTTTTTATTATTGTTCAATCATGTCGAATTCTCAATAATCCCATTTGGGATTTCTTGGCAAAGATACAGGAGTAGAGTAGACATTTTCGTCTCAGTTCATTTCACAAATAAGGAAACTGAGATAAACAGGGTTAAGTGACTTGCCCAGGATCATCCAGCTGGTAGGTGCCTGAGACTAGACCAACTCAGGAAAATGCGTTTTTTGACTTCATGTCCAGCACGCTTGTCCACTATAGCTCTACTTAGTGCTCTCTCTGTATGTGTATATGATATATATTTATATATACATATAGATATAGATAAATATAGAACTATCTATATGTGTAGTATAATGCTATTCAAACAAAATCTCAAACAAAAGACATTAACATGTAGGGGACAGGGATGTTGGAAAAATTTCCAGCAGAAGACAGGATTTAGGTTGAATCTTGAAGGAGCAGAGAAACTAAAAGGAGGAGAGCCATTACAAACACAAGAGGCAGTCAGAACAAAAATAGGAGTTTGGAGAGAGTAACAAGCAATAAGTGGACCACTATGCTTGTTGACTTCAAATATAACTTTTAGACACTTACTAGCTGTGTGGTCCTGGAGAAGTCACTTCCTCTATGTCCCCATTTCCTCATTTGTAAGAAAGGGGTAATAATAGCATCTACCTCTCCTGGTGGAGTTAAAGATCAAATGGGATAATATGAGTAATATAATATGCCTAACACATAGTATGTGCTACATAAATGTTAGCTATTATTATTGTTGGTCTCCTCCTCCTCCTCCTCAATATTCTTTTCTTCCTCCTCATCATCCTGAAATTAAAAGGGAACCAGTGAAGTCTAAGGAGAAGGATGGCATGGGGAGAACTACATTTTTTGAAAATCACGTTGGCAACTGAGGAGGCTGGATTAGATGGGGAGATACTTGAGAAAAGCCAGTTAGAAGGCTCTTGCATAAGATCAGATGAGAGATGAGTTGGCTTGGACTAGAATGTATTGAGTAGAGAGAGGGAAATACATATAGAAGATGTAAAGACAAAAATGACGTGGATACATGGAGGAAATCTAAGGGAAAAGCTGAAGATAACTGAGTTTGGGAGTAACTAGGAGCATGGTTGTACTCTCAACAATAAGAGGAAAGTTGGGAAGAGAGGGAAATTTTAGGAGAAAAGAGAGTGAATTCTGTTTTTGAGAATGTAGAATTTGTATGTCTGTCCACAGGACATCTGATTTAAGATGACCAAAAGAAAGTTGGTAATTTGGAATTGGCTCTCAGAAGAGAGAATGGGACTGGATATATAGACGTGGGAATCAACTCATAGAGATGATGATTGAACCCCCTAGGAGCTAATGAAATAAGTGAAATAGTATAGAGAAAAAAAAGAGAATAGGGTCCAGAGTAGATTGTGGAGGTCACTTGTGGTTAGGGCTTGGATGAAGATCAGTAAAAGAAGACTGAGAATAAGAAATTAAGGCAGGTAAGAGAACAATTGGGAGGCATCCACCAATATATTTATAAGAGTATTCAGGAGGAAGGAATGAAGGACAATAGTCAGAGCTAAAGAAAGATCAAAGGAGGATGAGGACACTGGGAAAAGGCCATTCTATTTGGCAATTAAAAGATCACTGGTACAAAACTATTTGAGGCCCATTTAGGAGATCTCAAAGCCTAAGTTCTTCCCATCTGCCCTCGGCTATCTTGCACACCAGACTACAGCCTCTAAATGAAATTGCCCCAATGATCTCTGGAAACATCAAAAGTTACTACCAAGTTGACCTGAACAAAGTGGCTTTACCCAGTTTTCAAACCAATTGGCTCCAAGTAAGAATTTTGTTTCCTGGAGAAAGGGGGGCCCTGGGACATTCCAGGAAGAATAATTAGGATGTAGAACAGATGATTCTGGTGTTTGCCTTCCTGGGTGCCCAGGTGTTTCTGGCTCTCTTTGTGGCATAAATCAAAAAAGCTAAAAGTAGGTCCAAGAGAAGGAAACCTTTAAGAATCAATTGCCTCCAGCTCATATATCAGGTCCATCCTCTAAAGACTCCTTTAGTGTGATGTCCAAGCAGCTAACCTCTATTGCTAAGAGGGACCTCTTTTCTTTTTTTTTTAAATAACTTTTTATTGACAGAACCCATGCCAGGGTAATTTTTTACAGCATTATCCCTTGCACTCACTTATGTTCCGATTTTTCCCTCCTTCCCTCCACCCCCTCCCCCAGATGGCAAGCAGTCCTTTACATGTTGAATAGGTTACAGTATATCTTAGATACAATATATGTGTGCAGAACTGAACAGTTTTCTTGTTGCACAGGGAGAATTGTATTCAGAAGGTATAAATAACCTGGGAAGAAAAACAAAAATGCAAGCAGTTTATATTCATTGCCCAGTGTTCTTTCTTTGGGTGTAGCTGCTTCTGTCCATCCTTGATCAATTGGAACTGAATTAGCTCAGATCCACTTCCATCAGAATACATCCTCAAACAATATCATAGTTGAGGTATATAATGATCTCCTGGTTCTGCTCATTTCACTTAGCATCAGTTCATGTAAGTCTCGCCTGTCCTCTCTGTATTCATCCTGCTGGTCATTTCTTACAGAATAATAATATTCCATAACGTTCATATACCACAATTTATTCAACCATTCTCCAATTGATGGGCATCCATTCATTTTCCAGCTTCTAGCCACTACAAACAGAGCTGCCACAAACATTTTGGCACATACAGGTAAGAGGGAACTCTTGAACAGCCTCAGGGGACAACAGTTGATTGTTGCTGGTAAAGTTTTCTTGTGCACCCATATAAAAATGAAATCATTTTTCCATTAAATATTGTGCATTCCAAATGGGCCTGGTCCATATGTTGGGGGTATGTGTGTGATTCAACTCTCATAAAATATCATCTCATTGCCCTTTCTCCCTAGTAGAAAGCCCCCCAGTGGGCTATGCACAAAAGCTCCATGCAAGAGCAGATAGATGTACCAAACCAAAGACTTTAAGACTTTCAATATTCTATTATGCTGTTTTTAATTTGAGAGAAAAAAACTTTTGAAAAAAGATTGAAAATTAAATTCTCACCAAATGGATATGTTTGTTAAAGGCTATTTTCAGTCTTTACATTTGGAAAAAGTCACATTAGGAACTTAACAGTATTTGGAAACAAAACTATTTTTGGCAATAGAACACAATTTTATAATATTACATCATGAGGAGTAACAAGTTCCATTCATCTTAATGATGCAAAAGGGACAGACAGAGACAGGAAGGAAATTAGCATCAATCTTGTGAGACATAGACCTTCACTTTATTTTTATAAATACCAACTGCATGATTTTTTTGTAATTTTGTAATTTCAAATATGCATCATCTATAAGAGGCTAAATAAAAAATAGATCACTGGAGAGGACTTTTGGAGACAGTTTCTGATAAACTAAATGACAGGAGATCAGAAATGAGATTGCTGAGAATTTAGAAGTAAGAGGAAAAGAAGTACAATATATTTAGTGCAGTCAGTTTTCTTAATGAGCTTAAAAGAGAAGGGAGAGATGGAGGACAACAACTCATGGAGTCAAGTTAAGTAGGGGTAAGCAGAGGAGGGAAGGAATCAGGAGACAGGGAGCTATAGAAGAATATTAGAGTAGGACTAGGTCCAGTTCAGGTGATTGTAAACTGGATTCAAGGACTGCCTTGGACATATTCTGGCTGTGTGATCCTAGGAAAGGCACTTAATTTCTCAGGGCTCTTGAGCCCTAAGAATACAAGTTTTCTTCACATTATAGCCTCACATTGGAGTTTACTCAGCCAGGAAATTCCTTATGCCAATGAAATCACAGATTCTTGGTCAAGAAAAGTCTTGTTTGGTATTTGAAGCTTTTATAATTTAGCTCCACTATACTTTTCCAGTTTGAGTTATATTAGTTACTCTCATGTACTTTATGTGCCAGTGAAACTGTCCTAAATGTTTTTGCCTGTAAATGCTATTTCATTTCCCTCCTCCATTGCCTTTGCCCACAACATGCCTATCTCTTCACCTCTGCCTTCTGGAATTCCTCATTCCTTTGAAGCTCAGCTCCAGTGCTATCCCCACATGAGGCCTTTCCTGACTTATTTACCCAGATTAATTTGTATGTATTTTCTATTATGAATCCATATTGATTACTTTCAGTAGAACATAATCTCTTTGAGGGCAGGGTTTAATTTGTTTTTCAGTATTTGTATGTGACTACCACAGTTCCTTATAAATAGTAAGCATTTAATAAATACTTGTTAATTGAACCAAAGGGAATATAGACGACATCCCTAATATTGCATTATATACATGAAATATTAAAAAGACTCAGAAGAGGACTCCAGGGTAATAGGCAAATGTTTTAGGAAGTTTTATGGAAAGATATAGACAAAGAGCACTTAGGCTGAGATAGGACTAGATAGGTTTTGATGTGCTTTGGGAAAGGGAAGAATAATAGTACCAATGAGATCTTGGGTCCATCAAAGGAGTAATGAAGTAAATATTGAAAAGCCCAAATTCTCCCACTTGAGAGACTTTAGTTGTCTGTGATAAGGAGAAGTCAAAATCAGTCAATGTCTGTCTCTGTCTCTCTGTGTTTGTCTGTCTCTATCTCTGTCTCTCTTTCTCCTTACTTCCATCTTCCCTCTCTCCCCCTTCCTCTCTCTCCCTGATAAAATTGAGCCTATAATCTCTTGTTTTACAAATGAAGATACCAAGAAATGGCAAGAATGATTTGTGCAAAGTCTTACAGTAAATAAACAAAAGAGATGCAAATGGTACCTGAAACTTTTGACTTCCAGTCCCATTTAAAAAACATTAATACAAATAAGTTTGGCTAGCGTGCAAAGTCCATGTAGAGTATTAAAGATGGGAAAAAGGGTAGCACAGGATCATGATGGCCCTTAAATGTTAGCCAAAGGAGTCAGTCTGAACTGAACTCTAAGGTCTTCAACAGGTATTACTAGTATTATTAGATTTATGAATAAGGAAGATAGAAGTATGAAGAACAGTTGGCAGAACAAATAAAAATGGAGGCTATTTAAGATTGCTGTAATATCCAGATGGATGAAGACCTGTACTTGGATATATCAGGAAGAGGATAGGATAGATGGATGTAAGGAATCTTGCAAAGATAACATTAACAGGACTTGGTATATTATTAAAAGAGGCATTGTGGGGTAGTGGATAGGGTTCAGAGAACCTTGATTCAAGTCAATACCTCTGCTATTCTGGTTATTATTTTAAGCAAATCACTTGATCATTCAGTGCTACAGACATTCCTAATGTCTGTGTACTGATGACTCCCAGAAGTACATATCCTGCTGCCCAGTATCCCCTAAATTTTGTCCAGGATTATAAATTGCCTATTGGAAAGTTGAACTGAGTTTTTTCCCCCTAAACCTTTCATCCAAACTTTTTTGTCCTTTCAGTGTCTCAAGTTTGCCATCTCATTATAATCCTTGAATCCTTCACTGTTCTTTACTCCATATATTCATGATATTGACAAATCTGACTTTCTACTTCACTCAATCCTGGGCATCTAATCCCTTCTCTGCCTTCACTTTATTTTAGGATCTTCACTTTTCTCACCATTTCCAATTCATTTTATATTGTACTGCCAAAGTAATACTTCTTAAGTGAAGATGTGATCATGTGACTTCCCTAATCAATCAACTCCAGTGGCTTCCTGGTGTCTCTAAAATAAACTCCCATGTTTAGCTTTTGAAATCTTACAGAAACTAGCCCCAAATTACATTGCCTTTTTGAATATTATTCCCTCTCCTGAATTTTGCAATCTGCTCAAAGTGGCCTTTGTTTTATTTTCTCCTCTCATGAAATTTCATTTTCTTTTTCAACACCTTTGCATTCATTTATGCCTGGAATCTACTCCCTTCCTTTAAGATGCTGTGCAGGCACTATCATGAAGCCTTTTTTGGTCCTCCCAATTGCCAGTGCCCTCTCCCAAAATACTCTTCTATTTAACTATTGTGTGTGTTCATTAATTTTATATTTATTTTTATCTAAATTTATGGGAAATCTGGATAATAATATTTGTTATTATAAAATTATATCTGACAGTTATTTATTTAGAAATATAAAAGAGAATAAAGTATGACTGTAATTACTGGTACTAGGAGACTGAGGCTGATTTTGATCTTTTAAGCTCAAGACTTCTGAAATGTAGTAGGCCAAAAATTATTGAGTGTCCATAATAGTGTCCATCCTCAATATGGTTAGGGGACTATGCAGAAGTAAACCAACTCAACTTGGAAATGGAATATATGCAAATTTTCATGTCTCATGGCAATAGGATGAAGGCCTTTGCCCCAATGGCTTCTTCCTCCCTGGGACTGGAAGCATAGTTCTTCTTTCCCAAAACCTCCATTCAAAAAAGGAGCCCAGATCAGCCATGTTTTTATTTCCCTCCTGATGACATTCTGTGTGAGTTTGGCATTATAACCTCCCTCCTCCTCTAAGGTATCTCTCTACTTTCCCCCTGCTTTTCTACTTATTGGCTGGATGCTGTTACATTTCAGTCTGGGCAAGGTTGAGACCAAAAGGGACAAGAAAAAGGTGAGAAAGTAACAAGGAGAGAAAAGAGAAAGAAAGAAAAGACAAAGGAGGGGGAATAAATTTTTTAAAAGAAAGGAAAGAAGAAAGAAGGGAATAAAGAAAGAAAACCATAAGAAAGTTGTACTTACTCAATTGACATAATTTTTTTGCCACAGTATAGTTTCGGCTCATTACTGCTCTTAGGAACTAAAAGAAAAAAATAATTAATAGATTTTAGAGTTTAATATAAGATATATTACCCCTTCTCTTAGCTATTCATTATTTATACATATCATTTAGGAGTGTGCCTAATCAACAAATAACTATTTATTGAGTGCCTTATTATGATTTAACTCTTTCAAATAAAATAATAATAGCTGTCTTAAGAAAGCACTTTAAGCCTGAAAAGCATTTTATATTCATTATCCAATTTGTCCCTCATAACTGTCATAGATATTATTTTCTTACAGAAGGTAAAGAGAAGTTAAAATGACTTGCTTACAGTCACATAGCAATGAGATATGAGAAGCAGGATTTCAGAGAAGGTCTTTCAAATTCAACTCTTCTCCCTCCATTGAGGGAGGAGCTCCATGGAGTAAATAGGATAAAGTACAGTAGATAAAAAACATACTATAGTTTTTGCTGTATAAGAACAGGACTCATACTTCTGGGGACTTTGATGCTACCAAGGAAAAAATTCATTACTATTCTCCAGCAAAATCAAATTGATTTAGTATAGTTTTAGCACTTCATTTTTTAATCCATAATTTACTTTCAATTATGTAGAATTGTGATGAAAATAGTTGGAATAAATGTAGGCTTGCAGAACCATACAAAAAGTCTTTTAGGAAGAACCACAAATAAATTATTAATTTATTGAATCATCATTTATTAAGCACTTAAAATGTATAAACAGTATGCTATACATTATGTTTGTGGGAGATAAAGATGAGTAAGATGTGATCTCTATTCTCATGAACCTTACAATCTGTTGCAGAGATCTAACATATTTCTGATACCTGCTTGTCTTCTAGTGTTAAAGGATCAAAAGAAAGGCAGGCCCCTAAAACATTAGATGGTTAATAGATAATTAGAACACATAAAAGATAAAATAACACTGTATTTTAAGAAGATAAATTCAAGTAAGGAAATCCAAGAACCTGAATGGGGAAGCATGGTTGAGAACATTTGGGTGAAGACTGATGAAGGCACAAAACAGAAGTAATTTTGTTGAAAAGGGAATTCAATAGACAATCTGGACTGAGAAAGGAAGTAAACGAGGAGCTTGGAAAACAGACCACAAACCTGGCAAAGAGGAATGATATAACCATGATGAGGGCTTAAATTACCCAGACATCTGCTGAAGTTGCTCTCTCTTAAAAGCAGAGCAGCTAATAATTTTAGGACTTGTCTTAATGACAATTTTTAGCCTTCAAAATGCAAAGGAACCCACAAAAGAAACTTTGTTTTTGGATTTGAATCTTATCAACCAGAAGGAACCAATTGCTGGAGGGAGAAGAGTGGGAACCTTGAGAGGAACCTTCCCAGTTTCTTTGTCAGGGTCTTTACACATTTTACAATCCAGCAGTGCTGTCCATTCCACAAATACTACTCTATCTTCCCACCTGAGCCTTTCTTCATGCTGTCTTCCCCTCCTGAGTTGCCTCCAATTCTACTCTCTGAAAAAGATTTTGCCTAGTGCACCTCTCTCTAAACTCACCCAGAACATTCCCTTAAAGATTACTTTCCATTTACATTGTATGTATTTTGTGTATTTGTTGTTTGCCATACCCTGTCCTTTCTTAGAAATGTGAGCTCCCTAAGAGATATGAACCCTGGCTTTTGCCTCTCTGTATTCCCAGCCCTTAGGTGCAAGGTTTGGCACATAGTAAGTGCTTAATAAATGCTTGCTGTTGAGTATGATTACAATAAAGTGACTTCTCTCCTTTTCTTGAGTTTGTGATATGAAAAAGGAAAACATAAATTTCTACTAGGGATAGATTTTGGAAGAAAAGATTTTAAAGACTTCAGAGGAGAAAAATATTTTTTTTATAGAAGTCAACCGAGGTGGGATAGCAAGCTCCCAATAGTGAAGCCTGAAGAAAGAAAAACAATTACAATGAGGAAGAAAAAGGGGGCTTCTCTGAAGAGACCAACATGGCTTCATAGGGAACACACACACACACACAGAGCTTAGTTTTTTTAAAAGCCAGGTATAGAAAATGGAAGCAGGGTCA
Source organism: Antechinus flavipes (assembly GCF_016432865.1). Taxonomy (NCBI): domain Eukaryota; kingdom Metazoa; phylum Chordata; class Mammalia; order Dasyuromorphia; family Dasyuridae; genus Antechinus; species Antechinus flavipes. Next base: position 420,799,298 of record NC_067400.1, read on the forward strand.
GTTAGCAAAATAAATACAAAGACATGATGTGGTTCTTTAAGTGTGTATCAGAATTGCAAGGGAAAGGAATTCCTCAGGTGGAGGAAAACTATGGAAAAATTTAAAAAAGCGTTTTGAAAGCCAAAACTGGTGAGAAAAGGAGGATCAAAGGAAGCTATGAGGAGATAAGATAATGACTAACATCAAAGAGAAGGTAGAGTCACTGATTCTTATTTTCCAGTTTTCTGCTAAGGAGTTTCTCTCACCCTGGGTATCAGGATCATATCTGTCTTAAAATAGGGAAATACTTAGGTAGCCTGCCTTCTTTATTTTTGCAAACAGTAGAGCATGAGTTCATTGTTCTTTCACTTGTATATTCATCTGGGCCTTCTTTTCTGTGGTTCTTTCTTTAGAAGCTCATTTATGGTTTTATTCAATTCTTTTTTTGATGTATGTTTATTTAAATTCTTTATTTATTATTCTATTTAAATGGCAATTTTATATTTGTATAAGTCTTCATCAATGTTATTTATCAGTTTTGTTGGCACATAGTTGAACAAAAGAGGTTTTTTTTTTTTTTTTAACAATTTACTTCTTCAGAAAAAAGTACTTAATTATCTCTTTACTTCTCTATCTATTGACTACCTGTTAGCTATTTTTATTATCATTTCCAGTGGCTGAAAAATTAGAAGTATATTATGAACTAAAAAAATGAATCAGAAAGGACAGAACAAAAATGGCCAAGAAATAATTGATATACAAAGTAAGTATGTAAAAGTATTAACAGAACACTTAGTGGCATTGAATGAGTTCAAGTTATATGGTTCAGATGAACTATATCCTCAGGTACAGAAAGAATTGATAGGAGTAATTGATGAACCACTAATGGGAGAGGTATTCAAAGATTAAGGAAGAATAAATGTCCTAATTAAAAAGAGAGAGAGAAAATGGAATCATTTAATAAATATGACTACGATTCCTAGCAAAATCCTATAACATTTATTTTATAATAGCAGTGGTTAGTGAATATCTAAAAATGGATATGTAATCCCAAAGAGCCAGCATGACTATATATAAAAATAGGTCATTCCAGACTAATTTTATTTTGATAGGTAAATTACTAATTGGTGGATCAGGAGAAAGATGTAGATACATTTTACTAGATTTTGACAAAGTATTTGACTAAATTTAGTCTTCTGATATTCTTGTAACAAAAATATAGTGCTATGAGCTGAACAATTATATAATTATATGGATTCAGAATTAGCTGAAAGAATTAGAGAATGGACTCAAAGAATATTAATTGTTCAATATTAACTTAGAAGGAGGTCTCCAGTGGAATTCCTCAACATTCTGTACTAGGCTCCACTGTTAACATTTTTATCTTTGATTGGGAAAAGGGATACATGACATCCTTATGAAATCTGCAGATGATACAAAGTCAGTCAAAGAGTAAGTATGTATTATCAAGTACTTATCTTTCCAGGCAATGATGCTAGGAATAAAATAAGAGGCAAAAGACACTTCCTGGAGGCAGACATCACTTCGGTTTCTAAAAGGATTCTCCTATCTTTTAGCCCGTCTACCCTTAAACTTGAGAATTACCTCTGATCATCTGCACAGTTCTATTTCCTTTTCAGAGCAAGATGAAAGAAACAATTAAGAACCAGAGAAACTTGCCAAACTTCAGGGACAAGTATATTTTGGTGGGAAAGGAACTACTTGGAGAAAGAAAACACTTCAAATAGCAATAATATATAAGAACTTTCAGTTTTCCTAGAAGTGCCAATATTTATGGAACTGAAGAAGTAATCATGTTTATCAACCAGGGAATAGTGATCCACTTTAAGAATCAAAGTTTAGGCATCATTGACTACAAATATGTTTACTATTTCTATTGATGAAGATGTTAATAAACTTCTAGATTTCACTGGGAATGTTGATGAGACTTCTAATAACAGGGCAAAATAAATTTGAGTATCAACTTTTAAAAGTTAAAACTTCAAAAAGTTATATGAAGGTGTTCTTTTATTATCATGTGGCTTCTCTCTCTCTCTCTCTCTCTCTCTCTCTCTCTCTCTCTCTCTCTGGTTTATGGATCTGGAGAATTAGATTTCTAGCATTTTGAAGGCCACTGAATACTGAAATCCTTTTCATTTATTGCTTAAACACAATTCATTCTTTTCAGCTTAACCACACTGAACAAGGATATAATTAAAGTTTGAAAAAATATTACTGAAATCTTTACCTAGTTAAAAAAAAAAAGACAGTATCTGCCCTTCAAGGAGCTCACAATCTAAGGAAGAGGAATAGATAGTATCGTAGATGGTAGAGTAAGGATATCAATATATTGATAGATTAGAAAACTGAAATGAATTTAATGACATGGAATTTCATTAATAAATATAATAATAATAATAAATGTACTATCTTATATGGGGATTAAAAATATCAATTTTTTCATCTTACAAGATATGAAGAAGGAAGTATGTATCCAGCAGCTGGTCTAAAAACAAGGTACTCCTTCCACATGGCAACTTTCCCTATCAAAGTTTTGATATATCAGGAGTCAGCATAAGAAATTAAATGAGATTTTTTGGAGTTTTGCAAAAGCCACAGATGACACTTTAAAAAGCCAGCAAATGATGCAGAACCTATGACCAAACACTTAACCCAAATTTTACAATAAGAAACTGTAAACATCTCATAAAAGAAAAATAAAAAATTCAGATTTCTTTGGTACAAAAAGAGGTCCAAAAATGTTTACATGGATTTTCCAGATCTAGGGGACACCATATATCTTCCCAATATGAAAGGAATAATTATATAAGTTTTAGCTAATTTGCAAGCTCAATGAGTAGAGTGAGTTGAGGCTATATTAAGAAGCATGGTTGCCAGGAAAAAGGCAGTGATAGTCCCACTGTAGTCTACACTGCTCATACTAAAACTTGAGTTTTGTATTCAGTTCCGAGTATCATATTCTAAGAGCTCATTGATAAACTAAAAAACATTCAGAGAAGAGGCAACTAAAATGGCAAAAGTGAATGACCTAGAAATGTTACTACAAATACCCAGGGATGGGAAATGATAATTGTCTAAGTATTCAGTGCGCTATACCATAAAAGAAGTATAAGATTCATCCTGCTTGATTGTAGAGAAATAATATGTAGAATTTGCAAAGAGATAAATTTGGTCCTGTTGTAAGGAAATAATTCCAACAAATAGGGCAAACAGAAAGTGAAAAGGCTTGCCTCTATAGGTCAAGAATTCCCTTCTTTTGAGGTCTTCTAAAAAGGTTGAACTTCCCTTCATTTGTAGAAAGAATTCTTGGTTATGGATTAGACTAATTATGACTTCATATTATATTACAGGGGGAAAGTAAGAGAAAGAATTTGGAACTCAAATTAAAAAATAATAAATGTAAAAATTGTTTTTACATGTTATTAGAAAAAATAAACTATTTAAAATTTTTAAAAGTTCCACATGCTTGAGTTTTTATTACAAAAGTGTTGTCATGATAGACATATATACCCTTCTTTGTTTTTTTTGTTTTTTTTTAGAGGATTACATTTTTTATTATAGCTTTTTATTTACAAGATATATGCATGGGTAATTTTTCAGCATTGATAATTGCAAAATCTTTTGTTCCAATTTTTTCCCTCCTTCCCCTTCTCCTCCCCTAGATGGCAGGTTGAGCAATACATGTTAAACATTTATTTATTTATTTTATATTTATTTTATTTTATAATAACTTTATATTGACAGAATCCATGCCAGGGTAATTTTTTTTTACAACATTATCCCTTGCACTCACTTCTGTTCTGATTTTTCTCCTCCCTACCTCCATCCCCTCCCCTAGAAGGCAAGCAGTCTTATATATGTTAGATATGTTGCAGTATATCCTAGATACAATATATGTTTGCAGAACCAAACAGTTCTCTTGTTGCACAGGGAGAATTGGATTCAGAAGGTAAAAATAACCCGGGAAGAAAAACAAAAATGCAAATAGTTCACATTCATTTCCCAGTGTTCTTTCTTTGGATGTATCTGCTTTTGTCCATCATTTATCAATTGAAACTGAGTTAGGTCTCTTTGTCAAAGAAATTCACTTCCATCAGAATACATCCTCATACAATATCATTGTTGAAGTGTATAATGATCTCCTGGTTCTGCTCATTTCACTTAGCATCAGTTCATGTAAGTCTTCCAAGCCTCTCTGTATTCATCCTGCTGGTCATTTCTTACAGAACAATAATATTCCATAACATTCATATACCACAATTTACCCAGCCATTCTCCAGTTGATGGGCATCCATTCAATTTCCAGTTTCTAGCCACTACAAACAGGGCTGCCACAAACATTTTGGCACATACAGATCTCTTTCCCTTCTTTAATATTTTTTTGGGATATAAGCCAGAAGTAACACTGATGGATCAAAGGGTATGCACAGAATTTTTGGCATAATTCTAGATTGCTCTCCAGAATGGTTGGATTCATTCACAACTCCACCAACAATGCATCAGTGTCCCAGTTTTCCCGCATCCCCTCCAACATTCATCATTATTTTTTCCTGTCATCTTAGTCAATCTGACAGGTGTATAGTGGTATCTCAGAGTTGTCTTAATTTACATTTCTCTGATCAATAGTGATTTGGAACACTCTTTCATATGAGTAGTAATAGTTTCAATTTCATCATCAAATTGTCGGTTCATATCCTTTAACCATTTATCAATTGGAGAATGGCTTGATTTCTTATAAATTTGAGTCAAGTTCTCTATATATTTTGGAAATGAGGCCTTTATCAGAACCTTTAACTGTGAAGATGTTTTCCCAGTTTGTTGCTTCCCTTCTAATCTTGTTTGCATTAGTTTTGTTTGTACAAAGGCTTTTTAATTTGATATAATCAAAATTTTCTATTTTGTGATCAGTAATGGTCTCTAGTTCATCTTTGGTCACAAATTTCTTTCTCCTCCACAAGTCTGAGAGATAAACTATCCTATGTTCCTCTAATTTATTTATAATCTCGTTCTTTATCCCTAGGTTATGGACCCATTTTGATCTTATCTTGGTATATGGTGTTAAGTGTGGGTCCATGCCTAATTTCTGCCATACTAATTTCCAGTTATCCCAGCAGTTTTTATCAAATAATGAATTCTTATCCCAAAAGTTAGGATCTTTGGGTTTGTCAAACACTAGATTGCTATAGTTAACTATTCTGTCTTGTGAACCTAACCTTTTCCACTGATCAACTAATCTATTTCTTAGCCAATACCAAATGGTTTTGGTGACTGCTGCTTTATAATATAATTTTAGATCAGGTACAGCTAGGCCACCTTCATTTGATTTTTTTTCACTAATTCCCTTGAGATTCTCGACTTTTTATTGTTCCATATGAATTTTGTTGTTATTTTTCCTAGATCATTAAAATATTTTCTTGGAAGTCTGGTATAGCACTAAATAAATAGATTAGTTTAGGGAGTATTGTCATCTTTATTATATTCGCTCGGCCTATCCAAGAGCACTTAATATTTTTCCAATTATTTAAGTCTGATTTTATTTGTGTGGAAAGTTTTTTGTAATTTTGCTCATATAATTCCTGATTTTCCTTTGGTAGATAGATTCCCAAATATTTTATGCTATCAACAGTTATTTTGAATGGAATTTCTCTTTGTATCTCTTGCTGTTGGATTTTGTTGGTGATGAATAAAAATGCTGAGGATTTATGGGGATTTATTTTGTATCCAGCTACTTTGCTAAAATTATGAATTATTTCTAATAGCTTTTTAGTAGAATCTCTGGGGTTCTCTATATACCCTTCTTTGAAAAAAAGGCAACACTCCTATCATAGTTTAAGGATCTTGTGTGATGAGTAATTTAGTTCCTTTATATAAATGAAGACTACTTAAAGGAATCTTTTTCAAAGAAGTTCCATTTTAACATCCTCCTTCCAACCACTAAATAAAAAAAAAATCATTAGCATAGGCATAAGTAACAGATGGGTCCTGATTAGTTAGAATAATAAATCTTCTGAAGTGGTCAGATTACTTGAATTCATACTGTATATTCTATTGAGCTGGAAATGATGATCAAAATGTATATAATTATGATTTCAAGTAATGTGGATTCAATTACAGATTTTTCCTATCACTTTTTAAAATAAATTATTACTTTTAATGGAAAAATGTTCTTTTTTCCCTATAAAATTTCATAGTAGGGATGTGGTGGTAATCTATCTTGACAAGAAAATATTTTAGGATTTTTTCCATATTTAATCATCAAAACCTAAATGATATAATTATTAACATTTAATAATTTTCTTTTTGTTTCTGAGAACTAAGCAGATTTGTGCAATGAAGAACTTCGTTGATGAAGAAGCAGGCACATCAAGAATCAGGAAAGATGGCATTAGAAAACTTCTCACTGGAGTGCATTTATTTTATTCTCCAAAATGTATGGCAAGTGTAATAAGTACAAAAGGACTTAATTGTTAAGTACAATTTTAGCAACCATACATTTTTTCATTAAACCTAGAAATTGACATCATCCATTTTTTTTTTGAATTATAAAGAAGCAAAGTTGAAAGTTTAAGAAGTCAATAGTATAGGAATTCATTTTGCTACATTTTAGTAATATGCTTCAATATAATCACATTCAATTCTTTAAATAATATGTTAAGAATAAAGTGTTATTTTAATTTAGTATTACTGAACCTCTATTTTTTTTTTTAAATTAAACCTTTTTATTTACAGTATGTGTGGACAATTCTTTAACATTAGTCCTTGCAAAACTTTGTGTTCCAATATCCTCTTCTTTTCCCCATGCCCTCCCCTACCAAGTAGTCCAAGATAGCAAGTAGTCCAATATATGTTAAACATGATAGAAATATATGCATACATATTTGTATAATTATCGTGCCACACAAGAAAAATCAAATCAAACCAGTTAAAAAAAGAGAGAAAGCAAAATAAAATGCAAGCAAACAACAACAAAAAGAGTAAAAATACTATGTTATGAACCACACTCAGGTCCCACAGGCGTCTCTCTGGGTGTAGATGGTTCTTTTCATCAGTGAACAACTGGAACTGGTTTGAATCATCTCATTGATGAAGAGAGCCATGTCCATCAGAGTTATCATCATATAATCTTATTGTTGCCGTGTATGATGATCTCCTAGTTCTGCTCACTTCACTTAGCATCAGTTCATGTAAGTCTCTCCAGGCCTCTGTATTCATCCTGCTGATTGTTTCTTATAGAACAATAACATCTCATAACATTTATATACCATAAGTTATTTAGCTATTCTCCAACTGATGAACATCCCCTCAGTTTCCAGTTTCTAGCCATTACAAAAATGACTGCCAAAAACATTTTTGCACAGATGGGTCCCTTTCCCTCCTTTAAGATCTCTCTAGGCTATAAGCCCAGTAGAAACACTGCTGGATCAAAGGGTATGCACAGTTTGATAACTTTTTGAGCATAGTTCCAAATCACTCTCCAGAATGGCTGGATGTATTTACAATTCCACCAACAATGTATCAGTGTTCTAGTTTTCCCACATCCCCTCCAACATTCATCATTATCTTTTCCTGTCATCTTAGCCAATCTGAGAGGTATGTAGTGGTATCTCAGAGTTGTCTTAGTTTGCATTTCTCTGATCAATGTAAAGGGCAGGAACTTTGGAGAAATATACTTAAGGGTCAGTATGATTTATTTAAACAAGGTGTTAACTCAGTGGAATTGATAAGACAATGATTATCTAGTTTAGCGTGTGAGTTCTCTAGTTCAGTATGATTGATTTAATCTTACAACAAATAATGGTTCCCTAGTGATATAATGATTGGTTTATACTCAGTATACTGTAATGATGTAGTTGTAATAGAGTATATAAGCTGAAGCTCAAACACTTGGACTGGGAGAGACATTTCATCTTCATCAGCCTGGTGGTGGCTCTCCTGTTTCCCTCACTGAGACCAGAAAGCTAGCTTGGGCCCTAGGCAAGGAGACAGACTGTGAAGGAGACAATAAAGACTTTTGGACTTTATCCCTGGCTATTCTTGTGGTGATTATTCTGCTGAAACAGAGGCTGGTTCCAAGACCTCCAGAAAGCTAAACCAGAACCTTACAGATCAGTAGGGATTTAGAGCACTTTTTCTCTATTATTGATCTTAATTTTTTAAGAATAAGGGAAGAGGCTTTCTTGAAGTCCCCCAAACTGACTGCTTTAGTAATACTTTTCAAGTTTCTATGATAACAAAAGCAAGGAAGGTAATATTTTGTTTCTATTTAATCTTTCATCCAGGAATTTCAGAACACTTCAAAAACCATCTAGTTTTAAGAAAAATTTTCTTAATTTCATACATAAAAACTATGCATTATAAATTCTAATTTTCCTGAAGACACAAGTGAATTAGTAGCTAAGCCAACTTTTCATTACTTTACCTTTCTTGCAGCTTAGACATATTATATGATGACGGTAAAAACAAAAACAGTGTTCATATTTAATTTTTAACCCCAAATGATTTAGTAAATGGGTTGATTCATGAGTCTAGTTTTCCCAAAAAAAAGTGTTAAATATTGTGAATAAAAACAATTAGACAAACATACAAAGTAAGTATATTTCATTCCTTTACAGGTAGGGTAGTTATATAAAGGGGAAAAAAGTATTGGAAGTGGAGTTAAGAGACCTCTGGTCAAATCTCATGGGGCTTTGCCATTTTATACCTGGATAATCTCCCTCCTTTCTACTTTTATCTTAATAGTGTAATGATTTTTGGATTAAATAAGTTTTAAGGTACCCTCCTTACTCTAGATCTGGGATCCTGGATCTAGCTGTTCAACCTGGAAAAAAAAATGGGAGGAGGAATCATCTTCTCTCTCCCCAACAAAATATTCATTAATTTTCATACAAGTTTTGTGTCCTAATTTGCTGTTTCATCTTAAGATATTAAGTGAAGGAGTGCTGTGTCAATAAAAGTTGTACTGAAGTATTTAGCATATCATGGTGCCTGGATTCAAGTTTCACAAATAAGGTATTATTTGTTAACTGATGTTAGGGGGAAAGAAGTTAAAAAAAAAAACAAGCAGGAAAAGATACTAAATATACTTCATGTCTCCTCCTTTTTTATCTTACTCATTACCTCTCCCACTTTAGATATCATATCTAACTCACAGGGAGTTTGTCTAGTAGGAAAACACAAACTATAAGATAAGACAACTATAATACAAAATATAACACAAGCACATTATAGAGTTGCAAAAAAAAAAATAAATCTGAATTGGGCTTTAAATTCTAGATAGGAATTTGAGATGAGCAGAGGGTTAAGGGCATGTTGATGTTCCTCATAATGCATCCCAAGGCAATCTTAGTCAGAGGAAGCATAGTTGTTGAAGCATTAACTCCAGCTTTGCCCTGAGGCCCTTCCTCAATTAGTGCTGCCCAGGTAGACTTTGAGAAGAATCTGGAAGTGGATCCCAAAGATAGTCAGGTAAATGTCTATTTGGGTAGTTTTGAAAATTGGGAAGATGTAACATCATGACTTTCAAATATATAATAATGTATAAGTAAAATTTACCTCTGTCATTAACTCCAATGGTGCAACGTTTTTCCCAACAAATTTATCATGGTGTTTTTCATCATCAATTGTAGTTTCTAATAATTTGTCATCAGAACTTTGTGAGGAGTCATCATTATTTTTTGCATCTACTGTATCTTGACCTATATTTCAAGCAAAACACAGAATGAATAAGCTTTAAACGATCAGCCTCCAAAAAGTAAGAAATCCAAAGATGCTGTTCCCTACTTGTGATACACAACAATATAATCTGGAACTGATTTTGCCCTCTGGCTTTCTGTTTTAGAGCATATCCTTTCAAAGCCAACGATAAATTGATCTTATTTTTAGATATCCCTATAGTCAATTATTTCCCATTCACCACATGGTAAACTAAACAGAAGTGGTCTCAGTAAGTTCCACAGCCTCCCCAGGATACTTTCCTAACTCTTTCTCCTCCGATATCCCAGATGCAGGTTATCACATCTCCTTTTCTATGGAGAGAGATACCATGTGAGGTACTCCCTACTAACCAGATTCTCATGGCACTTTTTTTTTAAAAGGCAGAATTGCTATACAACTGGGAAAAAAACAAAACAAAACATCAGCTTAGCAGTTGAGTATACAGCAGTGTGGAAGAATGCCAGCAGCATCAGATTTATGGTCAGACAGTCTAGGATGGTTCAATCAATCAATTGATCACCAAGCATTTATCAAGTGCTTACTCTTTGGCAGGCACTCTAACTTAGTGATGTCATTTTGGACCTTCAAGAATGAAGAACACCAACCAATAGCCCCACTATTGAGATAATTAATAAAGCGTAAGATTGGAAGGTCAAGAAATGGTGAAACAATGGTTCCTTCAATCCTTGAAACCTGAGAGAAAAATGCTAAAAGAACTTTGAATTAAGGGAAGGAGTAGAAATAAACAGTAATTTGAATATTAGCGAAGAGAAATTAATATGACTTTTACAAAAAGTGGGTTTGAGATCAAAGTCATGGATGTATTTATGTATATTTCAATAATTGTGTATTTTTAAAAAATAAAGACAAATATAAAATTCTACTTACATGAGATTCTGGAAGTGCTAGGCTCTGCTTTTGTGGAAGTAACCTTAGAAGTTTCTAAATTGGACCAGTACAATACTCACCTGTATCTTCAGGGCTATGACAGCGTGCAGCATCCTGGGAGGTGGTTTCAGTGGGAACAGAATAACTCGGAGTTGGTCTATCTAGATAAATACAGAAAAACATATTTTTAAGAATGAAGCAAATGAAGAAAATCAGGAAGTTTAAAAGTATTAGGAAAACACATGAGACCACCACTAAAGCTGCTGGGGAGCAAAACACATGCAAAAAACTAAGTATTAAAAAAAAAAAAAACACTCAACATGTGGAGAGGTGTGGGGTTGATGACCAGGCTTACCTGTTTCATCTCTCTGAGGCTCCACTGGCCTAAGTATGTTGGGATTCATTGGGGCAATACCTTGATTTAATCAGCCCCTTCTTCTTGAGGACTGACTCTCTGGCTTTACCCAACTTTACAACTGACATCACACAAGAGCTCATAATGGGGGATGAAAAGATGAATAATGTTGAACGAGCCTGAGTTGTAAACAGAAACCAGGGGATCCCCAATCTGGAAAGGAAGTTTTTCTCCTCTCATAACTAAAGATGCTACTACATTTCTCATATGTAAATAGACCTTTTAAAAGACTAGAAATTAGCTCTAAATAAAATTAGTTATTTTTAGATCCTTTACATTGCTATATGGTATAATATGCATTATAAAGTACATAATGGCCTATCATGAATTATTTAATCCAGCTATTTTAATTCCCTATTCAGTACCTATAGTTGTCATCGGGATAGAGTATACATAAATTTATTATGGAAGTCAGCTTCAAAAAAGGCTCATATAAATTAATGAATATAAACCTTTCTAATACCAATAACAATAGCTTGTCATTTATATAGCTATTTTAAAGTATGCAAAGCACTTTTATGTATATTATCTCATTTGATCCTAACAACAATTCTGTGAGGTAAGTGCTTTTAAGGGCAATTAGGTGTTGGGGTGGATAGAATGCCAGGCCTGGAGTCAGGAACACTCATTTTTCTGAGTTCAAATCCCAACGTGGACACTTATTAGGTGAATGACCCTGGGCCACTTACTTAATCCTTAACTCTATGTCTTAATTTCTTCATCTGTAAAATGAACTAGATAAGTAAACAGCAAATCACTACAGTATCTTTGCTAAGAAAACCCCAAATGGGGTTACAAAAAGTCAGACATGACTAAAAGCCACAAAAAATGGTGCTTTTATGATTCCCATTTTACAGATAAGGATACCATGGCTTATGGGGATAATATGGCTTGCACAGGGTCACACAGTTTATGTTTGGGGCAGTATTCAAATGCAATTATCTTTCTACTCTGGTACACTATCCACTGTATCACTTTGATGTCTGGTATATAAATAATAAAATCATTACGGAGGTAAGTCTCAAAAAGGCTTATGTAATTTCAGGAATGGGGAACAATGGGATATATAGTGTACAGAGCTGGTCCCAGAATCAGTTAAGCCTGGGTTCTAAGACTGGCAGTATGATCCTAGCAAGTTAATGTTTCAGTGCCTAAGGCAACTTTCAAACTCAAGTGCAGAAAAGGGGGCAGTTATTTGTTCTGGCAGAGTTTCCTTCCTAGGAATAGAAATCACAGGCCTGCTCCTTATTTGCCTATCTAGAAAGAATATGTCCCAAGTACAAGATCCCTGAATTCAGGCTTTTCCATTCTGTGATTTTTAGTGATCTATATATGGTACACTCATCATGGATCATTAAGGGAAATCTGAACACTTTATTTTATAGCTATTGTCTTTATAGCTATTATCTTTATCTTTACACCTATTACATATTATAGCCATACTCTTTGAAGTTGATCTCAAGAAAGAAAGCTATATGCCATTCTTTTGATATTCTACAAGATCCCTGAATTCAAGGCTTTCCTTTTCTATTATTTTTAATGATCTAAGGCATACTCATTATGTATCATTAAGGGGAATCTGAACATTTTGCTTTATATCTGTCTCTATAGCCGTACTCTAAGAGGTTGATCTCAAGAGAGAAAGCTATATTCCATTCTCTTGGTATCATAAAAATGGAATTCTAGGTTAGACAAAACATTGGTTTGACCAGCAATGATTTTCATTTTATTGTTCTAGAAAATGTCAGATCTTTTCTTTGCTAATTGAATCATGAATTCACAACTCTTATAATAACTACATTTATTCTAAATTCATTCCCTTTGAATAATTTATTATTATTAAAATAAGATAAAAATGAATGACAAGACTAATTCTGTGTCTACACATTCGATGCTTTGATTCTGACATTATAGACATATGGAGTATTTAGGTAGGAAATCAATCTGAAGGAAAATTTATTGCTCAGTTAAATCAACCAAAATATTTGCTTACTGAATAACTATAAATCAGCCAAATATTTATTAAACAACTACTATGTATAAAGAAGCCAGGTGGCACAGTGGATAGAGCCCTGGGCCTGGGGTCACAAAGTTCTGCATTCAAATCTTGCCTTAGACCTGGATAAGTCACTTAACCCTTTTGACTCAGTTTGCTCATCAAACAAATGAGCTGGAGAAGGAAATGGCAAATCATTCCAGTATCTTTGCCAAGAAAATCCCAGCGTGGCTGAAATAATTGAAGTGCAAAATACTAGAGATAAAGATAAAAATGAAACACTACTTGCCCTCACAGAGCTTACATTCTAACAACAGTATAAACAAAAATGCTAATGTGAAAGGCATTGTAGGATAAATCAGAGGCAGTCTCTAATCTTCAGGAATGGTCAATGTAGTTGGGGGAAACAAGAAGGCATAAGTAAAAATAGGAGAGTAAGTAATAGCAGTGTTAGCCTCCGCATGGTGCTGTTTTGAATTCTGTTTGAATTACTTTGATGCTGCACAATGACTATTACAGTTTTTCACTTGCTGATTTCGTGATCCCTATATGGATGTCTCTAACATCATTCTGGGCAGTCAAGATACTGTGCTTGCCTTAGTAATTTTGATTTTTGAAACTCTTCTCAAACATGTGTTAATGGCTCTGTAATAGGATCAATATCTACTAGGATTCCTGTCATGTAGCCTGGGCTAATTTTTTTTGCTAAAAGTTTCTGAGACTTTCTTGGTTCAGGGAACTAGGATTTGACCTTTGACGTGACTTCTCAGTTGTGTAGGGTATAAAGAGGAGAGTTTCAGGGAGTCAGTAAGCTTTGATGGATGTGCATCTGTCACAAAAATCAACACGTTTCAGGCCATTATGTTTCTATATGGAGGGAATGGGTCTGTATTTACCTGACCCAGTGCAAAAATGAACCTTTTTTGTCAAGTGTTGGATGATCTAAGATGTCTCACTTTATTCCAATCCTGAGCCTGGCTCAGTCTAGGCCACTTAGTATCAGTTAGCAGAACTAAATCAGAATGATCTTGTTTCTAACAAGTGGAGAAAAGGTAATCAGAAGCCATATCCAGGAGTTTTGCCCATCTATGGCTAGGGAGCTTTTGGCTGTCTGCATATGAAAAATTTTCTTAATAAAGACCCAGTGGGATTAGCCTAGTGAGTTCTAAAGGAGGTGAAAGAGGAGGAAAAGAGAATACTAGGTGGGAGCATTGCCTGGCTATTATTAAAAAAATAAAGCTGTTCTCACACCATAAGGAAACAACCACAAACAGAGCATTTCATATTTAAAGCTATTCCTTGAAGAGAGGGACAGCTCATGAGCTTAGGAATAGCACAAATAAAAGAGGCAATGCTAAAGGGGATGGGGATTGTCAGACCATAGGCAGAATGCGTATCTACTACCCAGAAATATTGCTGCGAAATGTGAACCCTGTTGAGATCAAAATTAATAAAGGACAAGAATGGGAGCAAAAATGAGGATGCCTTTTTTATTAAACTCCCTATGTAATATATTAGCATTTTGGGGGCAGATATTGTGTATATTATATTTGTACTGCATTGTTTATCTTATTTATCATTTTTATAATATTTAATACTGACTTTCTGAAATAAAACTTCAATTTTAACACTTCCTTTTCTTTTTTCTCTTCTTTCTATAAAATTGCAACATTTAATTGACAATAAAAATGTATATTAAGATAAAAAATGAAATATTTATGGTTCCTTACTCATTATTATATGCTTATCTTTAAATAATATGTACTTTAATTTTGTTATTATAAAGAGTCAATATGAAATTGATATTACATAATTTTTTTTTCTCTTTTTCTTATTTTCTCATTCCTAGACATATCTAAAATCAAATATGCTGATACATAGGACTACTTAATTTCATAAACAAACTAATGAAAAAATGCTGTATATATGATTTTTTTATCCTTAAGAGCTTATATATTTTAAAATCTGTTGCTCAGATCAGGAAAAAATTTCTTCCATTTAATGGCACTTTCTTTTTAAAATAATACCTTTTAATTTTTCAAAATATATGCAAAGATAGTTTTTAACATTCACCCTTACAAAACCTTGTGTTCCAAATTTTTCTCCATCCCTTCCTACTCACTTCCCCCCCCCCGACAGCAAGTAATCCAATATAAGTTAACCATGTGCAGTTCTTTTAAACGTATTTCCACATTTATCATCCTGAACAAGAAAGATCAGATCAAAAGGGTAAGAAATGAGAAAGAAAAAAACAAGTTAGCAAGCAACAAAAACAGTGAAAATACTAATATTGTGATTCATATCAGTCCCCATAGTTCTCTCTAAGGATGCAGATGGCTTTCTCCATCACAAGTCTGCTGGAATTGGCCTAAATCAACTCATTGTTGAAAAGAGCCATGTCCATTACACTTGATAATCATAAATCTTGTTGCTATGTACAATGTTCTCTTTCTACTCACTTCACTTAGCATTGGTTCATGTAATTCTCTCCAGGACTTTCTGAAATCAACCTGCTGATCATTTCTTATAGAACAGTGATATTCTGTTGCATTCATATACCATAACTTAGTCTAATGTACTTTCAAAAAGAATATTTAAAATAATAAGACAACAGCAGCAATTGCATTTTAAAATTTTACTACTTCTTTAAAAACTGGTTTACTCAATCTTCTTCAGGCATTTAGGAGAGTACTCCTTCATTTCACTAGGATACCATAGATTACTCAGTGAAATCTTCTTATCAGTAATTATGTAGGATATTGTTTCCTATCCCTTTATATCCTATGACATACCAGAATGATAAAAACTTTTATATTTCTCTCCACAGAGAGATACCTCTGAAAAAAAATGAGATACAATTGTAAAGGTAAAATGAATATCCCCCCTTATTCATCACATTAAAATTTCTTTTTTTTAAAATCTTAATAGCCTTTTATTTACAGGTTATATGTATGGGTAACTTTACAGCATTGACAATTGCCAAACCTCTTGTTCCAATTTTTCCCCTCTTTCCCCCCACCCCCTCCCCCAGATGGCAGGATGACCAGTAGATGTTAAATATATTAAAATATAAATTAGATACACAATAAGTCACATTAAAATTTCTAACATCAACTATCCCTTTCTCTCTCCATTCTTAGCACACAGCTTGGATCTAACATTCCTGAGTGGAGTTGGAGAAATATCAATTGTTCATAGGCAGGCAGGGCCAATATAATAAAAATGTCAATTTTATTTTATTTATACATTCAATGCCTTCCCAATTAAATTACCAAAAATTATTTTACTAAATTAGAAAAAAAACAATAAAAAATTCATTTGGAAGAATAAAATGTCAAGAATATCAACGGAACTAAAGAAAAACATGTAAAGGAAGGCGGCTTATCAGTGCCAGATCTTAAACTGTATTAAAAGGTAATAGTTATGAAAACTATCTGGTACTAGCTAAGAAATAGAAAGGTAAATCAGTGGAAAAGAGTAGACATACCATTTACAGCAGCAAATAGATACAGTAACTTTGTATTTGAAAGATATAAAGAGTTAAGTTTTTGGCATAAGAATTCATTATTTGGTTAGTTGTTGGGAAACTGCAAAGCAGTCTGGCAGAAATAGGACATAAACCATTATCTTACACTGTTTAAGTGTAAGATCAAAATGGATACATGACCTAGATATAGAGATATTACCAAAAAACTTGAACAACATGAAGCGTATGATCTAGCAGGCTTATGAATAGGTGAACAATTTATGAACAAACAAGAGATGGAGAGCATTGAGACATGTAAGATGTATAATTTCAACCATATTACAAAGTTTTTATACATCAGAGAAATGCAAATTAAGATAACTCTGAGGTACCACTAAGATGACAGGAAAAGATGAGGAATGTTGGGAAATGTGGGAAAACTGGGACACTGATACATTGTTGGTGGAATTGTGAAGACCCAACCATTCTGGAGAACAATTTGGGACTATGCCCAAAGGGATATCAGGCTGTACATACTTTTGATCCAGCAGTGCCTCTACTGCCTTAGACCTGGGTAAGTCTTTCATTTTATTGTTCTAGAAAATGTCAGATCTTTTCTTTGCTAATCGAATCATGAATTCACAACTCTGATGTATAAAAACTTTGTGGCAGCCCTTTTTGTAGTGGCAAGGAACTGGAAACTGAGTGGATGCCTATCAGCTGGAGAATGGCTGAATAAGTTATGGTATGTGAATGTTATGGAATATTATTATTCTATGAGAAATAATTAGCAGGATGATTTCAGAAAGGCCTGGAGAGACTTACATAACTGATGCTAAGTGAAATGAGTAGAACCAGGAGATCATTGTACACGGCAACAAGACTATACGATGATCAGTTCTGATGGACATGGCTCTCCATCAATGAGATAATTCAAACCAGTTCCAATTGTTTAGTGATGAAGACAGCCATCTACACCGAGAGAGAGGACTTTGGGAACTGAGTGTGGACCACAACATAGTATTTTCATTTTTTTATTGTTGTCTGCTTGAATTGTTTTCTTTCTAATTTTTTAAATTTTATTTTTCTTGTGCAGCAAGACAATTGTGGAAATGTGTATAGAAGAATTGCACATGTTTAACATACATTGGATTACTTGCCATCTAGGGGAGGGAGTGGGGGAAGAGAGAGAGAAAATCATTTGGAACATAAGATTTTCCAAGGGCAAATGTTGAAAACTATGTATATATTTTGAAAATAAAAAGCTTTTAAAAACATGGAAAGACAAAAAATAAGTTTTTGTATAAATACCAAGATCAAAAGAAAAGCAGAAAATTTGGGGAAAACATTTTATGGACATTTTCTCAGATAAATGTCTTATATCTCAAATATACAAAGAACTTTGTCAAATCTATAAGAATATGAGTCATTTCCCAATTGATAAATGGTCAAAGGACATGAATAAGCAATTTTCTGATGAAGAAATCAAAACAAATTATCGTGAAAAATGCTCTAAATCATTACTAACTAGAGAAATGCAATTAAAACCAACCTTGATATGTCATTTTGCAACTATAAGATTGGTTAAAATCATCAAAGGGGAAAGTGACAAATGTTGTAGGTTGGAACAATAATTCTCTGCTGGTAGAACAGTGAACTGATCTAACCATTTTAGGGAGCAACCTGAAATTACACCCAAAGAGTTTACTGAATGAACTGTGTTCTACCCTCTGACCCAGCAATACTACTCCAAAACCTGTTTCCCAAGATGATTAGGGAAAAAGAAAAAGAACCTATATATTCTAAAACATTTATAGCAGCTCTCTTTGTGGTGGCAAAAATCTAAAAATTGTGGAATGCATATCAAGTGGGGAATGGCTTTACAACACAATATAATTGTGCTGAAATACTACTTGCTATTCAAAATAATGAGCTCAAATGATTTTGGAAAAACATGGATAGACTTGCACAAAATAATGAAGAGCAAAATGAGTAAACACAAAGAATATATGAAGGAAGACACTATCTTCATCCAGAGAGAAAATTGATAAACATTAGTATGTATAGAATGGTTTTACATGTGTGTGTATGTATCTGTATCTGTATAGGTGTGTGTATGGTATATGTGTGTGTGTATGTGTGTGTGTATAATGTTAATTATCTCTAGGTGAAGGAGAGTAGGGAAGAAAAAATAAAGTTACATGATAACTGTATTATATATTGAAAAGAAATGGAAAGTAAAACATAATTCATTTGCAGTTTCACATTTAAGTCAATCATCTTTTTTCTGTTCTATGTTATGAGAATGCTTGTTTTATCTTTTAAGTTCAGAATAAATTTTAAAAATAAAAAAGAGACAAAATATGGGCATAGACACAGATATTTTGAGATAGAAGAAGGAAAAATTAACTTCAACAAATACAATAAAGTAGCAAAGCAATTCAGCAAGTATTTATTAATCATCTATGTTCAAGCACTGCACCAGAAGCTACACCTATAAACAAAATAGCTCCTGACTTCAAGAAGTTTACATTCTACTGGATCATTCTAATTCTACTATTAATAACAGTGGTTAGCATTTACTTTTAAATTTTGTTTTTATGAAAATGGTGTCCTAAAACCTCTAATGCAGTGATTAAAGCTTAAAACTGCACTAAAACTTTTGGATACCTTGTATGACAAACACCGTCATTACATCATCTTATTTTTTTAAGTACCTCTGAGGTTCAGAAGTTAAGTGACTTTCTATACTTACACAATTAATAATTGTTGGATGGTGGGATTTGAACCCAGATCATCTTGATTACAAGATAAGTACTGTAACATTATCTCGGAAGTAAAGGTGAAACCATAATTTGAAAGTGAGTTGAATAGGAACTAAAAGTAGGGTTAAGAAGTTACAAAGAAATGTAGATGTAAATGACAGCAGGCTGGAGATCAATAGACCTAAATAAGGGTGGAGAGATTAGTGATAGGATGAAGAGAGAAAAGAAGCCCATTCAGCCCCAATCCCAAATGAAAAGTTGTGGTATTTTTCACTAAAAATCAAAGAATCACAGAATTTTAAAGCTAGACTTCATTCAATGGAAACCAAGAAAAGTGCTCCTGCTCAAAGTTCACAGCCAAGGTCTTTTTTGACTAGTAATAATAGAGAAACAGCTGATGTGATGGATCAGGAGTAACAAACCCAGAACTTTCAAGGGGTATGTAAAATCAGGATAATTTAAAAGATGGATGATGGTAATAAATGTCAAGTATCTATATCTATAAGGAGAAAACGGATGGGGCTCATCTACCATAAAAAGATAGCGCTAAGGATATAAGCCAGTTTTGGGGAAAATATATATATATCTCTACACATATATACATACATACATACATACACACACACACTCACTCACACAGAAACCAATCTAAATTAAGTATCTAACTATAAGTAAATATGTTATATGTGTGTGTGTTCATAACATAGCTAAGATGTTCAGATATACAATTCAGGAAATAAAATTTCCTTTAAACAAAACAGATCTTCATCATCACTACCACCACAGTAGTTGATATATAGCATTGGAAAATGCATACATTGTTATTACTATAAAAAGAATTTGTTGTGTGTTGTCCTAAAATAACCAGGGGAACTAGTTATATAAAATAAGTTCTCTAAGTATATATATACATATATATAGTGACAAGCCCTGAAGCCAAATATCTACTATATAATTAATGGTCAAGAAAATAAGGCAATATGTATACTGGAAAGAGTGCCAGACACTGAATTTGGAATTTAATCAGCACTGGTTTCAAATAACCTCCTCAGTAGACGTGTTTCAAGAAATAAGTTCTTTAACCTTTCTGAGCATCAATTTTCTCATCTGTAAAATTGGCGGAGAGAGTTTTCACATCGCGAACACCGCACAGAAGAAATCATGCACTCAACTCCCTCTACCCACATTGGGATAACAATATCTGCATTTAATTAATAGGATTATTGTAGAATCAAATGAAACCATTTAAACATTATATAAATACCATATTATTCAAATTTCATAATTCAAATAAAATTAGAAGATGAATATATCCATGAAACCTACTTTCCATTAGTCATTACATTAAACATTATCTATTAATACAAGTAAGTCTTCAGTCACAGATTTATGTGTAAATGGATAATTTTTGACACACCTGTAATTGAATAAAAACCATTAGTTGCTTCTTCTCATAAGAAGGAAGATGACCATAATTTATTTTCTGAATTTGTAAATATATCTATTTTCACTACTCTTTGAGGAAATTTTCTTCCTAGATATTAAAGTAAATAATGATGAACAAAATATTTTGTGTTTCTTTTATAAGGACTTACATGGGCAGTAGTTTTTTTTTTTTTTTTTAAGGATAGGAAACTACAGATACAGCATACTCAATATAATACTCTGATGGATTGATGATTTCACTGATATATTACCTTCTCCAGCAGTAAAGATTGAAACGCATCCAGTTTCTACTTAGCCCGCTCTTTTGTACATATTTCCAAAGTCCTTTAAGAAAGCTCCACTCAGTGCATCTGATGGCCTGCCTTCCTTGGGCTTGCTTCATATTCTAGGAATGAAGCTGTAGGCCCATGGGCTATCTACCAATCATCCCTTCCTCTTGCGACATGAAGTGATCCACCCTGTTTTCTGGTCCTAGTTTTTTGGATTATATTTTTAAGACTATTTCTCTGTTATGACCCTCCAACAGTAAAGTGCTATAGCTTACTCATGCCTGTTTCATGGCCCTCTGTAACCAGAAAATTGAATTCTGAAGAGACTGTGATACTCCATAGTCTGCTGCAATACAATATCACCATATGGATGTTTAAAAAACCCAAACATTTGGAAAGTCATGAAAAAACTCATCAATTTTCCCAAAGTAATCCAGCCATTTCTCACATTCAATTCCTAGCCCAGTGCTCTATGTCTGGGCAGACTCTGCTCAAGATGCTTATTCTAAGGAGTGTGTTCTCTACAATCTGCCCATTAAACTGTAAATTTAGGCAAGAGCAAAAATTCTTTATCCCCTTGGCTTTTTCTGGATGGCCATGTGTTAGCCATGACTGACCATGGCTATCACTTTGGAAGCTCTGCAGTGTTTGGGGTTTGTTGGAATCAATACAATACAATCCACAAATATCCATTTGGATAAAAAGAACATCAATCTCTTCTATTTGGACTCTGGGCTGGACAGCCACCATGATAATCAAAAATAACTTTAGTGAGCACAGCTGTTTTATATATGTCACCTTGGGTATTAAGAATCAGAGGATCATAAAGTTTTAAAAATGTTATCTCTGATGTGACTAATCAAAGAGCTATGGATGATACTCAGAAAACATCTTGTTAGAAAAGACAGTTTTAAGGTGGCGCTTTTCTTCACCAAATAAGAAATCTCCCTAAAATCAATAAATAAGAAATACAGCGAGACCTTATATTATCTTGGCAGCCAGATGGTGCAGAGAATAAGAGCTGAGTTCAAATATGGCTTTGGACACCATCTGTGTGACCCTTAGCTGGTCATATAACCTATCTCTGGCTTAGTTTACATAGAACAAGATAATAACAGGCCTTACCTCACAGGCTTGTTGTGAGGATCAACTGAGAAAATGTAAAATCCTTAGCATTGTACCTGGAGCCTAGGATATAGGAACCTAATGTTCGTTTCTTCCACCCTTCCATTCTAATCTCTTTAGTCAACTGTATGATTATAAAGAGCCTGCTGGAGAGTATCAATTATAAAAGTCTGCCTCTTTCCTTTTCTTATCTTTAAATAAGAATTACTTTGTTATAGATATAGATTAGGATTATAAAGATCTTGTAGCTATGGGAATAAGGACAATTATTAACATTTTTCTTGTCTGTCTTTTTGATTAATAATAAGGTTTGAAATTTTTTTCTAAATCCTTGGTGTTTATGTTATAATAGAACCAAACTAATTACTAAAGTCAAAAATCTAATTTGCATAACATTTTTGTCATTGTGACAGCATTTCTAGAAACTTTGGAAGTTCCATAGTCTTGGTACACTATCTACTACAGGTGGCATCCTTATTTAGAAGAGTAAGTTGAAGTAAAGAAAATAAACATATCAATCTTTTCTTTAAAAAAAATAGAATTTTATTTTAAAATATATGCAGATAGTTTTCAACATTCACCCTTGCAAAACCTTGTGTTCCAGATTTTTTCTCTCCCTTCTCCCACCCCCTTCCCTAGAGAGCAAATAATCCAATATATGTTAAATGTGCAATTCTTTTAAACATATTTCCACATTTATCAGAACATATCAATCTTAAGCCAATATTCCTTCTACAATTTGTAAATCATTTCCTGCTACTGCTAGGACATACAGAATATCCTCCAAAGCCTTAGTGCAGTTATCTTTAGTTATCTTAGTGCTATTATCTTTAATAGACTAAAACTGTACTAAAAGATTAGGGATGTCCTGTACTTGTGGATGGAATTCAATAATGTTGGTATTGCTTGAAAATAATATAAAATATCTTATTTTTAAAATAAGCTCAAACAATAAATGCTTAATCTTCATTTTTAGATCTTAGCTCTGAAAATATCTGATGACATTAATGGGTATAAAATCTGATAAGAATGAGAGAAACCCATATTATGCATATTATTCAGAAAAGACAGACATCTTGACTGGTAAAATAAACAGAATCAATTTCATAATGTCTTACATTAATCGAAATCTCCTTTTCAAGATTAAAAACAAAGACAAATGCTACCTGTATATTTAATAGAAAAATACCATATAAATATTTTCAAAATTTCCAGAGCTCTGTGTCTTTACATTTGATACACAAATCTAAAGTGCTAATACTATTCAACTCAACCAATGATTTGAACTGAAAAACTTAGAAATAAAAGGTTCACTATAATAACCACATAGGTATCTCCATTTCTAATGGATATACTCCTAAAATAGAGCCTCTCTTTATCAACTTAAATATATACAATAAAGGCAAATTTGCAGACAAATGACATCTGTCATTTATGTTGTCATTATGAAAGAAATCATCCATGAAGAAACTGATATGACTAGAAGTTGGTTAACCACTCAAGTATTCAATTGCCATCACTGTCAACTTCCAACTATCTGGCAGAAAAGTGGGAGTCAGGAAGAACCTGGAAGAACAGAAAAAAATCAACAGCAGCCACAAAATACAACTCATTGCCCCCCTCTTTATGTAGGTGGGGTTTCCCTAGCAAGTCACTACTCTTTAGGAATTTGGCTTTCCCTTTCCAAGAAACTCATTTTCTACCTTTTCAAGGTATGGCTTGTTTTTTCAGTTCAACATGACAAAGTACTGCTGCTAGTGAAAAAATAGCAAGGAGGGACAATGTCTACTTTAGTTTTCTTAAAGCCTGCTGTTCTTATCAGTTTACAATTTTACTTCTAGTAAATTCTAAAAATCCTGAATTGAAGATTTCTAACAGTTTGATACTGCTCTTCCACTTTGTCCAGCTGTTTCAGATGAGTTTCCAAGCTTTTTTGTTCAATCTGAACCAAATATCTCATTTCCTAGAATATGTAATTATCTCAAATAGAACAGAGTTTAGTATTTGTTAGCTTAAGTGAAAATGAAATTTTAAAATAAAGGAAAACATCATCAGAGGTAAAACAGGAGGTAAATCCTCTCTTGGGAGAGAACCAAAGAAGATGGGTTTGATTCTTCTTTCTAGCCTTTACTACATCCAAAAGTTTTAGAAAAGTATATAGTTACTTTCTATGATATGGTAACCTTTATGGGGATAGCATATAGAAGAAAATGAGGGAAGTATTTTATTGAGTATCATTTAGAATAATGTCCTACTTTCATGCCCCACTGTGCAGAGTCAAGTCTTAAGTTTTTATTATGTTAATCAATTGGCAAGTTCTGGCAAGTTCTAACCATTTTGTTCATTAGGACCGGTTAGGAGATAACCCAAACTTGTTATCTAATGATTAGACTAGTTGAACTGAGAGAATTTTATCAACTTGGCTGCAGAAACTCAAATGACTCACTACTGAGATAGAAAGGGATTACAATCTGAATTTGGGGAGGGAGGATCTGTCCTGACAAAATCATATTCTTGATATATTTAACTATGATGATTATTATAAGCTACCAGGTCTGAAGAGAGACTAATTATTCAGCTTAAATTTATTAGCAAATGGTCATAGTCTTGAAAAATATAATTTAAAAAAAATAATTTTATAGCTGTTTATATAAAAGAATATTAATTTGCAAATGAGTTAAGTGATGAAACATCTAAAAAGAGTTATCCATTTTGTAACATTCATGATGATTAAATTTTTTCCAAAGTTTATCCTAAAATAGAAAATGTAATCAGTTAAAACTTACTTTTCTGAGGATATTTTAGCTATACTTAAGAGAGGATTTTGTTGCTGCCATGTAAGGTTTGCTTGTCAGTTCCCGTCTGCTTCCCAAGAATACTTTACTTAAAATGTTTTCAGCAACAAAATAAAAACTGGTTTGTCATTAGTATGGGGATAAATTTGGTTATAAAACTATGATTTTACAATTATCTGTATTAAATAATTCTCAATCTTCTGAGAGGTAGAGTTTGATATTCATCAGCTCTGGCCAAATTAATTCCCTTTTCATTCCATCTTAAATGGAATTGCAGGTTAACCCAAAGTCAATCAATTAGAACTCAAAGTAATAATCCAGATAATCATGTTAATAAATAACAAGATAAATTGATATTTTTGTTGCTGCTATCAAAGTTCTAAACTGAAATCTGATTTGGAAATAGAGTTAATATGACCTGGAAAAATTTTGTTACAACTCTGATTACTAGGCAGTACTTCTGCTTAATCTGAGCCTATTATTCTAACACGAAAAGAATTACATTGCAAGATATAAATAAAGATATACTAACTGTGCAAAATTTCTGTAAAATTATCAAATTCATTTAAAAAATTCTCCCTCTCTGGAACAATAAAGTAAAAGAGGCTAGGAGTTACTTTATATATGGTTTAGTTTTAGATTGTCACTTAGACCAAAGCATGACACTCAATATAAAAAATAAAATAAACCTCTAATAACCTACCTATTCAAGGTAGGTTGAAGATATTTATAAGGATTTGGGGACAAGGAGGTGAGAGAGGGGTGGGATTGGCTGGGATTTTTTAAAAAAGATAATTAACATCTAACTGAACAAAAGAAAAAGGAAGATCTTTATTGGTTAGCAGCTATTCATTACTCCATGACTTTCCTTGGGAATTACAAAACAGAGAAATATTTACTCTATTATGATGGTTCTCATGCATTGTCCTGACAGCTGAAATAAACTAGAGTAGTGTTTTCACATAAGTTCATGTAATTAGTTGTAGAGCAGCAATCTGGAATGATAAGTAGAAGAACTGCTTTGGAGTCTGGAAGATGGGAATTCAGTCTTGCCTTTACCACTTACTAGTTGTCTGATCCGGGCAAGTCCCTTAATGTCTCTGTGTCTTAGACAACTCTCTAAGATAATAAAAATCACAGAGTTCTATTAGTAGAATGAATTTCCACAATGATGAAATAAATAAAAGTATTTGTAATAAAGTAATTACTAATTATGGCATGCAGTTTTAATGTGTAATTATTAATATTGGGAGAAATAACCACTTAACACAGAGTTTAGTCTCTTATACTTTTGAAATATTTAATAAACAAAATATTAGAAGCAGAAGGGCAAACACTTTCATTTTACATAATGATGAAGCAGGTATAGACAGATTAACCGGTTTTGTTCAAGGTCACATATGTAGCTAATTAATAGCATTGTAAGGGCTAGAACCCATCTCCTAAATCTTACCGCAGAAGTAACACTGAATTACCATGCTGCTTCCTCACATAGCAGCTCCTGAAATAACATGTTCTAGTTTTAGGAATAATGTTATCTAGCTGAAGAATTCTGTTAAATTACATATGTGTTGTTGCGTTATTTTAGTTGTCTAACTCCTTGTGACCCCTTTTGGAGTTTTCTTGGCAAAGATACTGGAGTAATTTGTCATTTCCTTCTCCAGCTCGTTTTATAGATGAGGAAACTGAGGTAAACAAGGTTAAGTGACTTGTCTAGGGTCACACAGTGTTTGATGTCAAATTTGGTCTTCTTGTCTCCAGGCCCAATGTTTATCTACTGCCCCAAATACAGAGTTAGTCTTCAATAAATGGAAATGGAAAGTGTGTTTCCCTCTACCTTTCCCAATAGCTGAATTGTACCCTAAGTCAGACTGCACTTGTGCTGGTGAGCCTGTGGGACCAAATATGGAATACTCCTGAATGCAGGCTAAGTCACTCTTGTAATAAGTGAGATTTACAGAACTGGATGTGCCCCAAGACACCACCTAAACTGGCAAAGCTTAATGCTACCAGTGCCATACGGGAACATCACATCCTATGGGGAAGTTTACAACAATCACTTCCATTATGTGTTGGGAAGGGCAGTAACCTCTTGCTCTTGGTTCCTATGGGAAACAATTTTTCTTAGTAAAACCAATAGAAAATGATCATTTTAGAGGGAACCATACTTTGCATTTATATGCCATTTTCATGTTTACACAGTATTTTCCTTACATTTCCATAAAATAGGTAGACCAAGTAAGATTTTCCCCCCATTTTACAGATGAATATACTAAAATTCAGAGAGCTTAACTCTCTTGCCATTGGTCATATAGCTGTCAGAGAATAAAAGCTGGGACCCAAATGCAAACTTCAAACTCCAAGTTCAGCATTCTTTCCATTGTATTGTTTTAGTTCTCAGAAGACTTTGAAAACATATTCTAATGCACAGGTCACCAATAACAAGTTAGTCTATTTCCTCAGTTTTCTTGCAAATCAATTTGCAATGAAGAACTTAAGTTTTCCACAGAATAACATTTTATATATAATCTTGCAAATTGGGAAGCAGGACAATTATAATGGAATCAATGTTTTCTTAATCCTCCACCTCCTTGGTCCCTCTGTCCGTTTATCCCTTCTGACCTCCCTTCTCTCCTCCTACAAACCTGTCCTCTCTGATCTTCTTAGCAATGGATCTTCTTCCTGACTGCCCCTTTTTAGCTTCATTCTGTCATCTACATCATGCCTCTAAAATGGCTGGATACCCAAGGCTGTATCGTGGATTGTCTATTTCTCTATACCCTGTCACTTGGTTCCTATGGATTTAATGATCATCTCTAGCATGTACAACCCTAGTCTCTCTCTCGAGGCTCAATCATGCATCAACAATATGCTTTGGCTACTAGATGTCCTGCAGACATCCAAAACAGAGTTCACTGTCTTTCCCCCAAGTCCTCCCCACTTCCCAACTTGCCTGTAATTGTTGACTACCATCTTTTCCTAGACATCCAAGCACAAACCTTGCTATCATCCCGAATCCTCACTCACACTCGACCCATGTATACAATCTACTGCCAATATCTCTCTTATATAATAATGGCTTTTTTTTTTCTATTCATGTAACCAACCCCATTACAGGTCCTGATTCCCTCTTGCCTGAAATACCACAATGGCTTCTTACTTAGTCCCCGCCTCAAATCTCCCCTCACTTCAAGCTATCTTCCACACAATGCCACATAATTTTCCTAAGGCTGTCATTATCCTACTCAATAAACTCTGTGACCTTCTATTGCTTCTAAGACTAAATATAAACTATTTGATTTTTGGAGCCCTTCAGAATTTAGTCCCAACCTAATTTTCCAATCTTGTCATATATTGATCTCCCTTCCCACATCCCTGAGGTCTAGCCAAAATTGGATTTTTTCCTCACTCATGACAATACTCCCATTTTCTATCTTCATGATTTTGCTCCAACTGTATCCCCCAGATTTCATATGCACTCTCATCTTAAATACACACATATATTCTGCCTCTTAAAATTTCTTATTACCTTCAAAATTCTGCTCAAACTTTAGCTAAAAAAGCCTATCTTTTTCATGAAGCTTTCTCTGATCCTCCTTGGTTCTTGTGTCCTTCCTATTTAAGTTATTTTGTATTATATTTTGTATATTTAAGTACATTTTTAGACCACATGTATTGATTGATAATGTATAATTATTCTACTGAACATCTGATCTATGGTTGGGTACAGAAATTTGAATTGTATATGGAATATCATGATTCATCAATAGTTCATAAAACCTATGCTATCATGCAAAATTATTGGTAATATATTTAATGACAAATGAAGTTGAAGTTATCAGTCAACAAAAAAGCAATTATTAAGTGATTACTATGTTCCAGGCACTGTGCTAAGTGCTGGGATTACAAAGAAAGGCAAAAACAGTTCTTTCCCTCAAAAAGTTCAAATTTGCAGTAATTTGCAGTAAGCAACACTTGGTGGGGACCAGGAAAGCATTTCTACAAAAGGTGTGATATGAGTTGAGTCTTAAAAGATGCCAGGGAAACAGACACAGAGACAGACAGAAACACAGATATACATAGAGACAGAGACACATAGACATTCAGAGACAGAGAGACAGAGAAACAGAGAAGGGGGGAGGGAGGATAGGAAGGAGGGAAGGAGGGAAGGAGAGAGAGGGGATAGGGAGAGGGAGAGGAAGAGAAAGAGGAAGAGAGGGAGAGAGAGCGGAAGAGGGAGATGGATGGATGATATGGGGGGAGAGTAAATATTCCAGGCACATCTGAGACATAGCTTTAGCACTGTGAGGAACTGAACATTAATTATAAAAAGTCAAAAGGTAAAATTTATTTATTTTTAAATAAGATCAGTCTGTATTTGGAAAATAAAGAAGTCAAGTGGTAGAACTTATTTTATTTTTTATTATTGGTTGAAATAAGAACAGACAGAATTCTACTGATGAAATAAATACCAGTTAATCAGGAACAGAACTCTCTAAAATATATTGTACACAATGAATAGATCACCATTTCCTTTGTATTTTTTCTTAGAAATCAAAATTGGCAGGAAGTGATAGCATTTTACTATATACATATATATCCTCTATACATGTATTTTGGTTTCCACCCCTATTTTGGTGGCTGAGCAGAGATGTATAATTTTAGCAAGTTGTTCTAATACAATAATTATTTTCAACATTGTCTCAGTTTGATTTTGATTAACATTTGGTAATAATTTATATTTTGTGAAGTAGGATCTTAGTAAATGTAAAAGTAGGATCTTAGAAAATATAAAGTCCATTTTATTTTAAACACCAAAGATTCCCTTACATGTACATCTTGAAAGAATTATGAAATATCAAAAGGGAATGGAGAATGAATAGCAAATATTTTTTGTGATAAGTTAAATAAACATTAAAAAAATCACATAGTCAGTATAACATTTAGTAGGTTAAAACAAATATCTACTGTATATCTTATACATTTTTAAAAATCAACATCTACTTTTCATTTTTAATGTCTTTTAAATAACAATTGCACTAAGTGAAGTAAAAGTCAAAGTGCTAATCCATGCATTTCCAGTCTTTCAAATTTAATTGAGTGAGAAATGATTGCATTATCTAGTTTTAATTGCTTAAGAGGCATGTAATAGATCAGCTGCACAACCAAAGACATCTTCTTACCGTGACATTGCTTCAAATGGTTTATTAACTAATTCTAAAAAACAAGTTAAATAGTCTCAGTATCTTAAGTGTTAGTTCCCTTCTTGTAAATTCTGATTTCCAAGTATTCTGGCTTTTATTTTCTGAAATAAAGACACTGGAATGAAGAATTGTATTATTAAAATTAGTTATGTAGACAGCCATTTTATCATATTTCTTCTTAGTAATTGTGATAAATTGATAGTTGTTACAAACATATTTCTGTGACAATAATGAATTATTTACCATTTGGATCAAGCACCTGCAATTTGCCATAGTGTCTATTCTTTGCTTCCTAAAACAGAAAAAGAAATAAGACATTTTCATCATTATTTCAGTTCAACATATATGAAAATTTATCCAGAACCATTAACTGAACATTTCTAACAAACTAAATTATCTTATTTTAATAAAATAAAAACCATGCATATGTTCACATTCATTACCAGATGACCAGGAAACAACTTTAAAGAATAGCCTAGAAAAGTTTACTCTTACCTTAGTAATGTCTGCTCTGTCTAAATTCCGCCTAGGAAATAAAATTTATTTTTTAAATAAAATATTTTAAAACTATTTTATAATTTTCTAGTCACTAGAACATATTTTAAAAGAAAACAAAATCTTTTATTTAGAAGATAATGAGTATACCTTTTTCATAATAACTTTTATTAGTATTTCAAGGATGTGAGAAAAACTTCACATCCATTATCTCATACAGCTCTCACCAAATGGTGGTGTAGGCCCTACAAGAATCATGAAGCCCATTTTACAGATCACAGCATCATTGATTTAGAGGTAGAAGATATATGAAAAGTTATTTATGTAGTTTAACCCATGAGGAAGAAATTAAAATATCTTCTGCCTGTGGTCAGCCAGCTGATGCCTCCCTTTCTAAGTGCTGGCTCTTCTCCTTTCCCTTATTACTTTATCTTTCTTTACATGTTGACATGCTACATTCTACCTTCTCCCCACTCATAGGATGTAAACTCTTTGAAATCAGAGTCCAGAGAGGTTTTTCTTCTTTGTATGTTCAGCATTCAATATAACAATTAGCATATAGTAATGACTTTGTAAATGTTTGGAATGATTTTAATTCATGGTTGGTACTCAATACTTCCAAAATATTTATATTCATTTTAGTCTGCCCAAGCTATATTCTTTGAGATTAAAAAGTTGTAAAACACCTCAAGAGATAGGATAACCTTTTCAATAATAAGAAAAGAGCTCTGAAACTAAGCATTGGCCAACAGCTAACACCCTCTACCAAGATAAGGTCAAAATAGATTTATAATTTAGACATAAAGGATGATACTATAAAAAATAATTATATATATGTATATATATGTGTATATATATGTATATGTATATATATATATATATATATATATATATATATATATATATATATATATATATATATATAAAAGAAGGTATAGTCTACTTCTCAAATCTGTGGAGAAGGAAGAAGTTTATGGCTAAAGAAGAACTTGAGAACATTATGAAATGCAAAATGGTTAATTTTGATTACATTAAATCAGAAAGGTTTTCTACAAACAAAACCAATGCAGCCAAGATTAGAAGGGAACAGAAAACTCAGGAAAAATGTTTACATAGAAGGGTTCTGATTAAGGCCTCATTTCTAAAATATAGAGAGAATCAACTCAACTCTTTAAGAATACAAGCCATTCTCCTATTGATAAAGTCAAAGGATATGAACAGAAATTTTTCAAATGAAGAAATTAAAGCCATTTCTAGTCATATGAAAAAATGCTCTAAATTACTACCGATTAGAGAAATGAAAATTAAGACAACTCTGAGGTATCACTACATACCTCTCAGATTTTTAAGAGACAGGAAAAGATAATGATAAATATTGGAGGAGATGTGGGAAAACAGGGACACTAATGCATCGTTGGTAGAGTTTTGAACTGATTCAACCATTCTGGAGAACAATTTGGAACTATGTTTAAAGGGCTATCAAACTGTGTATTCTCTTTGATCCAGCAGTGTCTCAACTAGGCTTTTATCCAAGAGTGATTAAAAAAAAAAGGGAAAAGGACCCACATGTGCAAAAATGTTTATAGTAGTCCTTTTTGAAGTGTCAAGGAACTAGAAATTGAGTGGACGCCCCTCAGTTAGGCAATGGCTGAATAAGTTATGATATATGAATGTTATGAAATTTTATTGTTTTGTAAGAAACTATCAGTAGGATGATTTCAGAGAATCCTGGAGAGATTTACATGAACTGATGCTGAGTGAAATGAGCAGGACCAGGAGATCATTATATACTTCAACAACAATACTATATGATGATCAATTCTGATGGATCTGGCCATCTTCAGCAACAAGATGATTCAGGCCAGTTCCAAAAGACTTGTCATGGGGAGAGCCATATGCACCCAGACAGAAGACTATGGGGACTGAATGTGGATCACAACATAGTATTTTCGACTTTCTGTTGTTGTTATTGTTTACTTGATTTTTTTTTCTCATTTTTTCCTTTTTGATTAAATTTTTCTTGTGGAGCATAATAAATATGGAAATATGTTTAAAAGAATTGCACATGTTTAATTTATATTGGATTACTTGCTGTTTAGGAAAGAGGGATGGAGGAAAAGGGAGAAAAATTTGATGAATGTTGAAAACTATCTTTGTGTGTATTTTGAAAATAAAAAAGCTATTATTAAAATTCAAATAAAACAAACATTTAAAAAAGAGCTCTGGCTGAAACCTTGTCTGAAAGAAAAGAGACATAAGTGAAAATATCTGATCTTATTTATCTACCCTTAGGATTTCATACAATGTTGCCTTTATTTAGCTAATACACTTTTTGTTGTTTTTCAGTTGTGTTCAACTTATTTGTGATCCTGTTTGGGGTTTTCTTGACAAAGATACTGGGTTTGCACATTTTACAGATGAGGAAATTGAGGCAAACAGGATTAAGTGACGTGCCCAGGGTCACACAGCTGGTATTTGAGAATAGATTTGAATTCAAGCATCCCTAACTCCAGGACCAAAGCTATGTGTGCTCAGCTACTCTACATAAATTTTAAGGCCCCAAGATTTCAACATCCAAAGACAAATAGCAAATCTCTTTTCCCTACTGTGAATTTCCTTTACTGCTTTTCCCTACTTATCATAACCTAAGAAATTATGAATCCATTTTAAACCCGAAGGCCAGGATTATCTTATTAAGCATAGATTTGATTTTGCTACATTCATATAAAAATCTTCAATGAACTCCCCACTGTCTGTAAGATCACAATCCAAAGGCCTTAGCTTGCTAGTCAAGATCCTTGCCCTAAATCTACCACACAGGATTGATGTGAACAAAATGCTTTGTTACATATTACTTTTTCTATATTATTTTCCCCTACTCCCTTTTATGTACTCTATGTTCCAGCCAAACTAGATGACTTGTTCCCCATTCATGACTTTGTTCACTGTTATTCCTTATGAGAAGAACCTCCTTTCTCCCTATTTCTACCTATCCAATTTATACCTGTCTTTTTTTTTTAAGTATAGCTCCAATGTCATCCACACTCCAAGCAGCTTTTCCTGATGTGCCTGAAGGGAACCTCTCAGAACCCCTATGACAGTTTGCAAATTGTTTGTAGCATATATCATGATTTTTTTGTATCAGAGTTAGAATATCCATTACAATTGTGTAGTGTAATCTCCCTTAGAATAGTGTAAGCCAGTGATTTCAAACTCAAACTCATATATTAATATGGCTGGAAAAAACACATTAACATTATCTCTGTTGTACTATATTTTTATTTAGTTTATTAAGTATTTTCCAATCACATTTTTATCTGGTTGTGGGGCCTCTCTGTTGTCAGAGGGATTACTTGATACCTCTGATATAAACCTATTTAGTCAGGGATCATGTCCTGTTTATGTTTGTAGTCTTCACAGGAAGTGGTATATAAGAGGTGCTTGATAAGTGTTTTTTAAATAAATTAAGTTCCAGAAAGAAAATCTGGGCATTGAAACAAGAGACAATATATTCTTTAGATCATATCTTTTATCACACAGATTCTCTTAGTGAAATTCAATTTGTTTTTAACAAAACTTTTTTTCATTCTTTTAATTTTATTGCTTCTTCATGTTTCATGGAGTCTTTAGCTTCTACTTGCCCAATTCTAAATTTTGTAAAAGGAATAATTTTCTTTGGTGAGTTTTTGTATCATTTTTTTTTCATTTGGCCAATTTTGCTTTTTAAACATTTATTTTTATCAATGAAGTTTTATATCTTTTTTTCCATTATTTTCTTCAACTTTTTTGTGTGTGCCTCTTTTAACAAGTGATTGTTTTCATAATTTTTTTGTACTGCTTTCTTTTCCTGACTTTTCTTCTATTACTCTTATTTGATTCTGAAAATCATTTTTAGCTCTTTTAGGAACTCTTTCTGGGCTTATGCCCAATTCATATTTTTTCCCCCTTTGAGGTTTTGATTATAGCTGTTTTGATAATGATATTCTTCTAAATTTGTGTCTTGATCTTCTGTATCATAACAATAGCTTTTTATGATCAGATTCTTTCTTTGCTCATTTTTTCCAGCCCATTTCCTGACTCTGAACTTTCTTTTCAAATTGGGCTCTGTTCACTTGGGAGAAATGAGGGAATGGAGGCTGGAGAAACTGTCCCAAGCTTCAAGCTTTTTTACACTGCTGTTTTCAGAGTTATTTCTGAAGATTTAGAATTTTTTTAGTGCTTTCCAGTGCTATGATCTGGGGGAGGTGTGGTCACTGCTCTCCTGGTTTGTGCTCTGGTCTTTACCCAGGGAGGGTTCCTGGTCCCTTGCACCTGCAAGCATTATTGCTACTCAGAGTCTCTGTTCCATCATGAATGTGCTCCTCTCCTCCCTTACCTGTAACCTGAAAGTGGGCATAAGCAATGGTGTTGCCAGACAACATGTGGTCCTAGGTCCAGATCTAGCACAGAAGTAATCTCTTCCCAACACATTGCCAGATCTCTTTATCATCTCTTGCTTGAGAGCCCCTAAAGCTGCTGCTACATCTGTCACTATCCCCAAGTCTCACCACTGATGTTGCATCCAGGTTGATTCTGGACCCATTCCCACTCCTATCATGGATCTTTCCTTTCAACCTGCTAAACTGAATTGGGTTGGAAGGCTGCCTCATCCTGACCTTTTGTTGGTTCCGCAACTCCAGAATTTAATTGGAGGCATTGTTTTAAAGTTGTTTGGAATATATTAGCTCCATCACCAGAAGTCCATAGCATATTCTTTACCTTCTATATGAAAACTACACTATATTTAGAGCAATAATCTCAAATCAAATGATCCCAAGTGTAAAAGAATATTCTCTGACATTTTCTGAGAAAATGGGGAGATGCTACAACATCAACATATTGACCACCTCTGTTGAATCACTTTTCTAAGCAACTTTTCTAAGCCTAAAAACACATTAGTAATTATTATAACTTAACATTTACATAGTACTTTATGTCAGATATTATGCTAAGCATTTTATAATTATTTCATTTGATCCTAATAATGATCCTGGGAATTAGGTGTTATTATTATTCCCATTTACAACTGTAGGGGAACTGAGACAGAAATTAAGTGATACTCAAGGCTGGTGAGTGTTTGAAGCTAGACAGAACTCAGGTCTTCCTGATTCCAGACTGGTGTTCTATTCTTGTTGCTACCTTGCTCCCCCTATATCATCCAGTGTCTTAAAACATTAATTTGTATATGGGATTATTTTTTCTTACCCAGAAATTGTCAAGTCAGCTTCCAAAAATACTTCACCTAGAGAGAAATTAAATTAAAAACCAAGTTAAACTACAAGATAAAACATTTTGAATCTGTAATTTTTCTTTATTAATTTCACATTCTATTTAATTGAGTGTTCCATACAATATTTCATATTTTGGAGTGACTACAATACATGGTTCAGCAGGCGCTAAAAGCTGCACCTTGTTGTTCAGCAAAAGTATTATTTGATTCATGCACATACCCATTCAGCTGGCTAGAATATAAATCTCAGTCTTTTCACTGGCCTAGATTTGGCTGACAGATGGGCCCAAGTATACATACAGGATAACTGTGCTGGAGGCAGTATAACTCTGAGGGTATTGAAGGACCAGTATACAAGATATCCGAAGGATGGAAAGAGACCAAAAGCATATTTAAAAAAAAAAAAGAGCCTCACGCTTTGTTAAACTAAAAAAAAGTGACCAAGAGAACACCAGCAGTTACCAATCTATATGCCTACTCTATGCAAAGTGTTTATGAATTTTAGGCATCCTCAATAAGATAAAGGAACAAGCAGGATTTTGCAAGTGATGATCAAAAACAGACTGCATCTTTATCATGTCACAATTAGCTAAAAGATATAAGGAATAAAAGGTCCCATTGGGTTTGCTGCTTACAGATTACAAAAAATTATGTGATTTGCTAGAATTGAACACTATTGTAAGTTTTTTTTTTTTTTTTTTTTTTTTTTTTTTGCTGAGGCAATTGGGGTTAAGTGACTTGCCCAGAGTCACACAGCTAGGAAGTGTTAAGTGACTAAGACCAGGTTTGAACTTAAGTCCTCCTTACTTCAGGGCTGGTGTTCAATCCACTACACTAACTAGCTGCCCTTCTTATAAGTATTTTTTTTAAATAGCAAAGTTACTTCCATCCATATATCAAGCTAATTCATGATTCCTTGGAAGATATAATAAGAAAATAACCCTGTTTGGTGATCATCTAAATAAGTAAACAAAAATGTTTTTAAAAATGAAAGCAACATTTGCTAGCCTTGGCAGGGAAACTTGGAAAATCACTGCCTTTGAAGAACCAAAGCTGAATAACAGATGAGGGCAACAGAGGGATGTATGATGAGCATGACCAGGCTGCAACACATAGCCATTGAGGAATTCTGAAGAAGGAGGGATAAAGGAATTATATGACAGAGAGAAAAGAAGTATGATCATGTGGCAAGAATGAGGGATGATACAGAATTCTCTACTGGTACCTCTGAAATGTTGGGAGAAAGCAAAGAAGGCCTCCAGCAAGGTGGCTACCCAATCTGATACAAGGGTACCCCACAGCTAACTCTGTATACAATTCTTCTGTTGAAAATATAACAAAAAAGAATTGGACTAAAACTCTTGGTGCTTTTTTGAATGATTCAGAGTCCTGCTAATTGGACAAACCTTATGTTAAACTTCAAATTTGGGAATTCTGGGACATAAGTTGATTATCTGAATGATATGGCTCAAATATACACATATACTTTTTTATTACTATAAAATAATTTAACACTTGCAGTAGCACATGCTGAATAATTCCCTCTATAGAACCTGATTAGTTGCATTTATATAGATCTTATTCTTCTGCCTACTTAGAATTTCTCTATTGTCCTTCAGGTCACCTGGAATTTTAATTAATTAGGGATTGTTGTATTCTAGGATTTGTAATCATATCACATGAAGAATAGTAATTATTAAAAGATGGGTTTGGGGAAATCAATTAGATTTCTAAACAGTTATGTCTAAATGGACCCTTCCTGCTTTATGATTTCAAAACTGCAATTATAAACAATTAAACTCCTTGAGGAAAACTTCAAAGCAAAACTACTAGACTCAAAAATGAATAAGCAAAAAGGGAGTGCTAACATAATAAATATTTTTGGGGGAGAAGAAAATGTAAAGGCAGAGAGAAAGTCTTGTATTTTCTTTCTTTCAGCCTAAGTAATTCCATTTTGGACCATTATTATCTCTAACTAAAAAGTGAGGAGATGGGTACTCAGACTTGATACAAGTTAACATTGTAATCCCTCTGAGGTTCTACAGATGCTGCCACAAGTAGCCCTCAGTTTCGCTTTATCCACTGGACATCAAACCCTACTACCTCCACCATCACTCCTAGCTTGGCCCCTTGGCTCAAGCCAATCCTATCATGTACTTCGATATTGCTGTCAATAATAAGTTTCTGTAACTTCTGAGCTATTTTCAGACAAGTTTCCAAAGACAGAAGAGATTGGAGAGAGGGAATTTGATCAGGAGGAATTCTGTTTCATGGAATCATTCCTTGGTCCATGTGCCATACCAAATACCATAGTTGCACTTCACATACCATAATGGCACTGGAATAGAAGCAAGTCCATATATGGAGAAATTTGCTGAGGAGGACTTAATCTTGAAGCACTCTGGTTCTGGCATCTTGTCTGTGATAAATGCTGGTTCCAACACATATCTGGTTACTAAATGGCTAATCTTTCGATTCAAAATTCAAGATGAATAGGGAGGGATGGGAGGAACACCAGAAAACAGAAAAAAAACAAACATGAAATAAATGGCTTTAACAGATCGACAATCTCTTCCTAGCCATGGAAATTTACAATTTATGGAGGTACAATTTATGGAGGTGGGGAGGTGGTGAAGAGAAGGAGAGATACTAAGGCCAAAGAAAAAGGATAATTTAAAGATAGATGTGCTTAAATCCAGCTGATTTCTAGAATTCCAAAGGATGGATATGAATAGAGAAAGTAGAAATAGAAAAAGTTTCAGCAGAACAACTATCTCTTTTGAAATGTCT
This sequence comes from Antechinus flavipes, assembly GCF_016432865.1. Classification (NCBI taxonomy): domain Eukaryota; kingdom Metazoa; phylum Chordata; class Mammalia; order Dasyuromorphia; family Dasyuridae; genus Antechinus; species Antechinus flavipes. The sequence continues at coordinate 420,837,935 of NC_067400.1, forward strand.
TATTATAACATATATTGGTATAGAAATAGAATTACTAGTATATTTGAATTTCAACTTATAAAAATCAGAAAGTTATTTTAAAAATACAACTATAGTAATTTTATTTTAAATATTACTCTCTTATCTTCCAAATTAAGATAAGACATTTTCCATCAGTCTGAATTCTGTGAAGAAAGTTTTATCTACCACCTTTCAAGTAATGGTCGCTGACCTGTTCTGGAATAAAAAAACAGCATTTATTTTCTGTATCAAAATGTTAAGAGTTATGTTCTTGTACTTTTCTAACCACATGTTTTCAAGTATGTGGGTTTTTAAAAAAAATTTCACTGGAACCTTCCCTCTTTGCCTGAATCCACCTCCTTGATATGAGCCTAAATGAGATGTGAGAATACCAGTGACATGAGAACCAGGAACAGCACCAGTTCTAGCTTTACCAACCAGGCACAGGGTCTTAGGTAAGTCTGTCTGGGTCCCAGCTTCCTTATCTTTTTTTTTAATAACTTTTTATTGATAGAACGCATGCCAGAGTATCAGCTTCCTTATCTTTAAAGCAAGAGAAATATTAGAATAGATTACCCTTTTGTATCATTTGGTCGTCTGGTAAAATCTACGGACCTCTCCTCAGAATTATATTTTTAATCTAAAGTATATGGTGCAAAGTAGTAATTATCAGGATTTTTAAAAAAAAGTTCATGAATTCCATGTTAAAAACTCCAGCCCTAAGGTCTCTCCCTTAAACAGTTTAATATTTCTAAATTTGATGATTTAATTTTAATAATTATCTCATACAATAACTCTTTAATAATTTTGCAACTTTTAGCTTAGAAAAATGAAAAAGTTTAATTCCATGAGCAAGGTTCCCTCAGAAAGAATCTTTGATCATAAATTCTTATCAATGCTGTAAGATATCCTCTGGTTATTTCCCTCTACTTGCACTTGCAAGTTGAGTCCCTAAAAGGTAGTTGCAACCTTAGATTCTAGGGGTATGCTGTAGAGCTGTATTATTACCACTAAAGCTCTTAAGTTCTTACCAGTGTGCTTCCTGTTGTGTCAACAGACACAACTAGCTTTTAGCATTTATTAAGAAGCCATAGAACAAAAAAGTAATATATCTCCTCCACTCACTTCATCCCATCTTTTAAATCTGGACCACACTCTCCCACAAATACACATAGTATTTATGGAAAAAGTAGATTCAAACTTGAAGTACCATGGCAGAGAGGAATGGATATATAAGTAGAATTCACATGTGGCAAAAGCAACTCCTTGTACTTCTTGTTTATATATCAAAATCTCATCATGTATAATATTATCAACTAATAAAAAAAGGAAAACCATTCTCTTCTACTACTATTACTAGTCTAGAAAAACAAAGATCTTGTTTTTAAAATGAGAGGAAATGTAGTATAATTTTCAAAATGTAAGGTAACAATGTTAAATTATGAAAAACAGTGTTCATTTATTGGATAACTTATTGATAAGAATATAATTATGATATATAATGTAATATAAGTTATAACTTAACACTTCAAGAAGCTATAATTTTATCAGAGGGTACTTCTCTACTGATACCCTCTACAACTTAGTAGATGGTCTTTGAGAGTTGATGCTAACAAAAAATGATTAATTCTGTAGTCAACCTAGTAACCAGTCTCCTTGAACTTTGCTAGGCTGGTTCTCAGGCAATAACACAAGTTCATACTTGAAGCTTTTTCATCTTGATAGAATCAACCACATATTGTACTCTGCTAATAAAATATATTAAACTTCTCGAAGGTGAGATGTTTGTTTTTATCTTTGTATCTTCAGCACCTACTACAGACATTTCATAATTGCCTGTTGAATAAATGAATGAATGCCAGTATAAGCTTTTGGGAACCTATGGCCACTTTCATGCCAATAAGAAACATCAGAGTAATTCTTCAGTTAAAGGAAATGAATGAATGATAAGTTTAAACATTAAATCATTCCAATGTTTCTAAACAATTCAATGTTTTTCATTCAAGATAAAAACTTATTCACAATACCTTCAGGGCCAATTACTTCTAGCATTCTTGGAGCCTGAAAAAAAAAAGTACATAAAGAGCTTATTAATAAATCACATTTGGTTGCTAATCATAGTGTTAATATATACAATTCAATTATGCAAAATGCATTTAATGAAAATTAGTAAATGTATGTCAAAGAAACATAAAATTTGCAAAATAATATAAAATGTGTAGCTTTATTTGTGAAAAATTCATAATGCATTCCCTAAGCAACAAAGAAAATACAAACCGACATCTCTGGTAATAAGCACTTAAAAAACAAATACTTGATCCTGGCAAAATGGATTATGGAAATGATCTCTTTCATATGGAATCTACACTAAATGTTCATCATCTTAGCATCTGAGAAAATGCCACGCATTCTTTAAAAGAGATAAAAAATTCTATTAAACATTTAAGTACGGAAAAAATCTGAAACAAGAATTCCTCAGGTAAATTTGCAAGTACTAAACAAATCAGGGATGTATACTGTATGCAATATAATAAAACAGATATATGGATAGATATTTATACTATAAAATAATTAAAAATTAGTAGAATTTTTTTGTGATATATGATCACAAAATACTTGAAATAAGGACGATAAACTTTATACAGTTGCTTATACAGAAGTAATACTCAACATTATAACTGTAATTTAAATGATTAAAGCAAATGGAAAAATGAGAATAAACTGCCTTGTCTTGACTTAGCAGTTCTACAACTCTCAGTGTGGAAATTCTCCTTAATGGTGCATTTTGGTACCCTGTCTGTCTTCTTATGTTCATTATCTGGAAGTTCAATATAATGAGCACATTTGGGTAATTTTTTTGGAGGAAAGGGCATGATTTATTATCTTGCAATGTTCCATCATTATGTCAGTTATCAAACTATTGTAAATGTGGAGATGTTTCAAATGCGCACTAACCCCAAGGCATCTCATAGAAGTTGTTTTTCTAAATCCTAAGTTTGTTTTGTTGTCACCTGAGTATCATGGCTCATTAAGTATTTGGAGTAGTATTATATATAGATATAAGCTGACATCTTACTGCTGACAGACCTTTATATATATGTATATACACACATATAAATTAAGATGAATTACAGATCTGTCTGTTATTCTTATCTCATTCTGGTAAGGCATTAGATGATAAAAACTAGAAATCTCACTCCTGTTCCAATGACAGCCTCCAAAACTTTGACTGCTACAAATGCTCTCTATAATCTTTGACCTCTATATTAGTAGGGTACCTTGGTGGCAAAATGGATTGAGTGACAGGAGTCAGACCTTACTAGTTATGTGATCCTGAGCAAGTCACTTAACCCTGTTTGCCTCAGTTTCCTCATCTGGAAAATGAACTGGAGAAGGAAATAGCAAACTCGCTTAGCATTTTTGCCAAGTAAATCCCAAGTGGCACCACAAAGAGTCCACCATGACTGAAAACAATGAAAAAAAAATAGTTTTGTGCCCTTTTCTTATGTGTATAAAGACACTTACTTTGCCTTATAAAATTTTGTTTCCCTAAATGCTATCCTTTCTCACTGTTGAGGAAAATCCATGAATCAGCACTGCTTACTAAAGATTATACATACACCATTTATATAAAACTATATTAATAAATAATGAATAGATGAATAAGTAAATGAATAATAAATAATAATGGGTGCTAAGGGAGGGCTAGCACCTCTGGTATGAGGGCTTGCCAAGCTTTTTCAGGCCTGCCCATCCCCCTTTGCTGTCCAACCAGTCACAACTCTCACCTGTGGCTCCAAAAAACTGTAGCATGGGTAGAGGCTGCACCCCAGTAAAACTGGCTGTGCAGGTGAGTTCCACCAGGCTGAGGGTAATTGAGGGGCCTCCAACCCATCAATGAGTTAGGGACATGTTTGCCCCAAACATGTGAAGACTTCCCCTGGTGGAAAGCGTGGAGGAGAGCGATTTGTCCCAACAACCATGAAGGGGACTGACGCACTTAGGACTTGGTCAGACCTCAAAGACCCCAAGGTCATCTACTACATCCTGGGCCATCGCCAGACATCCTGACTTTTATTCTGCTACTAAACTTTGATGACTCAGGAGGAGAGAGTGAGTCTGACTCACTCAAATCCAATTCATGTACAAGTCATCACCCCAAGATGTCATTGGTTCTCTTCAAAAATAAAGGGCAAGATAGTATAAAATATTTGGGAATCTATCTGCCAAGGGAAAGTCAGGAACTATATGAGCAAAACTACAAAACACTTTCCACACAAATAAAGTCAGATCTAACCAATTGGAAAAATATTGTGTTCTTGGATAAGTCAAGCAAATATAATAAAGATGACAATACTCCCTAAACTAATCTATTTATTTTGTGCTATACCAATCAGACTCCCCAAAACTATTTTAATGAGCTAGAAAAAATAACAACAAAATTCATATGGAAAAACAAAAGGTGAAGACTTTCAAGGGAACTAATAAAAAAAATCAAATGAAGGTGGCCTAAATGTACTGAAATAAAATTATATTATAAAGCAGCAGTCACCAAAACCATTTGGTATTGGCTAAGAAATAGACTAGTTGATCAGTGGAATAGGTTAGGTTCACAAGACAAAATAGTCAATAACTATAATAATCTAGTGTTTAACAAACCCAAAGAACCCAGCTTTTGGGATAAGAATTCACTGTTTGACAAAAACTTCTGGGGAAACTGGAAATCAGTATGGCAGAAACTAGGCATTGACCCACACTTAACACTATACACCAAGATAAGATCAAAATGGGTTCATGATCTAGGCATAAAGAATGAGATTATAAATAAATTAGAAGAACAAAGGTTAGTTTATCTCTCAGACCTGTGGAGGAGAAAAGAATTTGTGACCAAAGAAGAACTAGAGATCATTATTGATCACAAAATAGAAAATTTTGATTATATAAAATTAAAAGGTTTTTGTGCAAACAAAACTAATGCAGACAGGATTAGAAGGGAAGTAATAAACTGGGAAAACATTTTTACAGTCAAAGGTTCTCATAAAGGCTTCATTTCCAAAATATATAGAGAACTGACTCTAATTTATAAGAAATCAAGTCATTCTCCTCCAATTGATAAATAGTCCAAGGATATGAACAGACAATTTTAGGATAAAGAAATGGAAACTATTTCGAGCCATATGAAAAGATGCTCCAAATCATTATTGATCAGAGAAATGCAAATTAAGACAACTCTGAGATACCACTATATACCTCTCAGATTGGCTAAGATGACAGGAAAAGATAATGATGAATATTGGAGGGGATGTGGGAAAATTGGGACACTGATACATTGTTGGTGGAGTTGTGAACAGATCCAACCATTCTGGAGAGCAATTTGGAACTATGCTCAAAAAATTATCAAACTGTGCATACCCTTTGATCCAGCAGTGTTTCTACTGGGCTTATACCCCGAAGAGATATTAAAGAAGGGAAAGGGACCCACATGTACAAAAATGTTTGTGGCAGCCCTTTTTGTAGTGGCCAGAAACTGGAAATTGAGTGGATGCCCATCAACTGGAGAATGGTTGAATAAGCTGTGGTATATGAATGTGACGGAATATTATTGTTCTGTGAGAAATGACCAACAGGATGATTTCAGAAAGGCTTGGAGAGACTTACATGAATGGATGCTAAGTGAAATGAGCAATGAAATTGAGACATAAAGATTGTTGTTGCCATTACTGTTTATCCTTTGTTCTTGAAGAAGAACAATGGCAACTAGGAATAAGATCTTGACTTGCAAACAAATTGAATTTAAGTGAGGCATGCTGTGTAAAGTCAACAGCCTCACTTTCTTCTTCAGAGTAATCAGAATCCACTGGCAGTGACCTCAGATGCATCGGGACACCAAGGCCTTTTTAAGCTAAAGTCTTCTGCAGGTCTTAGTTTGTCTGAGGCAATGCCCAATGAGTATTGAAGGCTAGGTATGAAATGAGTCAAAAGATGTTCTAATTTGCCTTCACAAGAGAAGCCATTCCAAAAAGGAAGGAAAGGAGGACTTTGTTTAAAGAGAATGATGTTGATTCCCTAGAAAATTATCAACCAACTTAAGATTTTTCAGACATATACAAGGTGGAAGCAAGGACAAATAATGGAAAAGGAATACAAAAACATGGTATGGTCCTCTAAGAAACACTAAAATTCAGAATGCTAATGTGGCAAAGAATGCCAAGAACAAATCAGCACTTTGATTAAAGTATGGCTGGACTGGAGATAAGAGAAGGCATAGGATTGTTGTTGGATCAACAAGTAACATAACGGCAAGGTAGGGCTGGAGGGGGCAGCAATGGCAGATTGGGCAGGGTACTGCACTTGGGAGACAAATACGTGGGTGCAAATTCCCCCTTAGATATTTATAAGATATGTGATTCTGAGCAAATCATTTAAACTCTCCGTGCCAAAACAAATTGGATCTGTCAGTCTAAGTCTAATCAGCTCTATACCTATGATTCTAAAAATTGTTATTTTATTTCTGTTATGAAAAAACAAAGTAATTGTTTAAAGATATCAGATAAGGAAAGAAGGGGAAGAACCCAGTGTTCCTAGATGAATTCAAAGCTCAAATGAACTTCATCTTAGGGAAGTGAAAATTGGAAGATATGATCTGTGGCCATGGTCAATGGTTTTTGAAAAATGGAAAAAAAGGAACTAGAAAAGGAGTAGGAAAGGCAAATATACCATTTTTTGGAGGGGGGAGAGTGATGAGTTTGCAAATTCTAGGCCAACAAACCTAACTTAGGTTCCTGGCAAAATTGTAAAATACATTATTCAGAGAAAAATTAGTGAATAAATATTTATTAAATACCTACTATGTACCAGATACTGTGCTTCATGCTGCAGATAAAAAAAAAAAAAAGAGCAACCCTTCCCTCAGGGAGGTCATAGTCTAGTAGGAATGTGGGGAAAAAGACAAGATCTAAACAATGTACAAACAAGCTAAACACAAGGTTAAACTGGGTAACAGGAAGAGAAAGGCACAAGAATTAAGAGCAAGACTGGGATTTGACTTGAAACTTGAAAGAAGTCATGCAAGTAAGAAGGCAGAAAGGAGGAAGGAGAGAATTTTATACAGGGTAGAGAGACAGAGAGAGAAAGAGAGAAGGAGAGGGAGAAAGAGAGATGGAGGGAGAGAGAAATAACTTGAATTGATATAGTACTTTAAGGTTTGCAAAGTACTTTTAAAAATCCATTATTTCATATGAACCTCACAACACTCCTGGGTATGTCAAACACCCCAGTCTAATTATAATGACTAACAAGATGTTCTATGCTCTAATGTCTTTTATGTGATAATAGGTCTGAGTTACAGAATGCAAGTTGTAAAATAGGTGTGAAGACACTTCTATTGAATAAGTCAAAGGCATAAACTAGGTGCCGAAAAAAAGTCCTTAGTAATTTGGAAGGAACATAATTCCATAAAGCTATAAAAGAAGTGTACTAAAACTTAACAGGAAATGTGCTGGGATTTGTTGAAGAGAAATAGTCATGCTGACTGGGGCTTTGGATACAAGAGCAAGTGTGGGATCTATTCATCCAGCAGGCTGGCCTAGTGGCAGAGGTACCTGGGTGGCCCAGAAGAGCAACCTGTGGACCTGGAATCAGGAAGACTGAGTTCATGTGCAGTCTCAGACACTAACATGGTGACCATGTCACTTAACCTCTTTCTCAGTTTTGTCATCTGTGGTTTTTGTCCTTCATTCTTAAGGAAGACTGAAACAACAGCACCAGAGGGGGTTAAGGTACTGGCTGATCAGACCAATGTGAGTTCCTAAGTTTCTACCACAAGTCAGGCACAAATAGTCCATGTGAACATTTGGAGTGAAGCTGTCTCTAAATTTGCAAAAATCACATTTCTTTTGAGCTACTGCATTTCTTCTTTGCCCAAAGATCACGGTTCCTTCTTTTATGCTATCAATTGCAAAATGGAGATAATAATAACACCTCTGTCTCAGGGTTGTTGTGAGGGTCAAATCAAATATCTATAAAGCATTTAGCCCAGTTCCCAGAACACTTCCCAGATGCTTTAAATGCTTGTTTTTTCCCCAATGCTTATTCCTTCCCTGTCCTTAAGAGGGAAATGACCTGAAAGAAAAGGGAGAGTATTATTCTCCTCCTTACTCTTATGACAGTAAGACATTTGAAACTTGGAAAATCTGGGCTTCCTAGTGGTGACCCCAGAACAATGATGACCAATGTAGCATCCATAATGGGAGCTGAGGACAAATACCAAAGAAGCCCATTTTTAGGACTCTACAAGGAACTCAACCCTCAGAATCCAGTCAAAATTGTACTTCTGAGGAACTTAATGAAGACTCCATAAAGGGAAAAAAGAACTTCTAACCAATTAAAAGCTATGACTTACTCTTTTGCTACATATGTTCTGTGCCCAAATCCTTTCTCTGCTGGACTCTAAATATTTGAGTCTCAGATTTTTGGGAACAATTTTTTTGTTTTTGTTTTTGTACCAATTGTCCTTATTATATCACCTTAGTAAAATCTGTTTCTGAAAGCTAATTAACTCTATCTAGCTAACTAATATCAACTGACAATCAATGTAGATAATATAAGTAAGGGCACATGAGCAACAGTGCTAGAAATGAATGCTCCAACTTCTCAAGGTTACTGCTAGAATTTAGCTAAGGGGAGAAGTAATGAGCTACTCTTTGGTACCCAAACTTCCTGTTCAAGTAGGATTGGGAAAGTGAGCCCAAAATCTGTGCTACAAATGAAAGAGGCAGAAGAGCCTATCAAATTTGCAAATAACACAAGGCTAGAAGGAATAGGTAAAAAGCTGGGTTGCAGAATCAAAATCCCAAAAGGATTTTGATAAAGTAGATTTCTGGGCATTACATTATGGTTCAAAAAAAAACTGTCACAAATACAAGATGGAGGAGTATATGTAGATAGAAGTTTGTCTAAAAAAGAGATGGATAGTGTAGCTTAAAAGCTCACTATTAGTCAATAATGTTATATAGCAACCAAAAAAAAGGGAGTCTTTTAGGAGCTACATTAAAGTCTAACAATGACAAGGAATGTGATGATAATTCTCTAGTCAGACTTGGTTTAACCATAACTGAAGTTTTATGCTCAGTTTCGTGCAGGCTCAGTTTTGGAAGGATGTTAAGTATGAGAATGTACAAGGGTCAGCAACCAAATGATGAAAGACTTTGAGATCATACCCATATGCATATCTGTTGAGAAAAAAAAGGTGATGTTTAACCTTGAGAAGGATACATTCAGCTTCCTGTAAAGGGTTGTCATATGGAAGGGAGATTAGCTAAAGATACTGTTTAGCTATAGAGGACAGAAGTAGAAAAAATAGGCGACTCCAAAGAGGAAAATTTAAATTTAATGTTAGTGAAACCTGGATTGCCCAGGGGCATTTAATATGCTGTTATAAGTCCAGAAGAGTGAATGATAACTTACCAAGTATCTTATGAGGAGTGGAATTAGCAGGAAAGGCTTAGAAAGGAGAAAATCTTCCTGAATCCTTGATTTGAGAGAAGACCAGATTCTCTTCAGGAAGAGAGCAGACTTTAGAAGATAAAACATGTAGGGAAAACCAGATTCTCAGTATGTGCTGGATGTCTAGTTTGTTCTGATCAGATGCTATCTCTCCTCTCTTAGTTGAGTTATTTTTCTCCCAGAGGAGAATTCATTCTCCTGCATTTTCTGGTATAATTCTCTGATTTCTGTTTGTTATCTTCTTGGATAAATGAGCTTATTCATTATCTATGATGGTCAGTTGTTTGTATAACTAGCTTTCAGTAGGAAGAAGTAAACTTGAGAATTCAAGCTTGAGGTTCTCTTTTCCTTTAAAGAATAGTGACCAGGAAAGAGGTTTGAACATTCCCTTAGAACAACAATGTTTAGTGGGGGGTAGATAACAATGCTATCCAAGTCTCCCTCCCTTTGTTAGAGCGGCAGAACTTGTGGTCACTTTTCCTGCTTCTCTCAAAGCACATAGGAATCAGACTTCCTTGAAGAGAGATGAGCAAGATTCTGAACAAAACTATTCATGTATTCCCTCTAACTAAACAATTTATTTGGGCACATACCCAACCTATTGAAGCAAACATGAGGAAATATTTCCAATTAACTAGAGCTATCCAAAAATAGAATGGAATACCTCAGGTGGTAGTCATTTGTGATTCATTGGAAGTTTTCAAGTAAAAGCTAGATGAGCACTAATCAGATATTTTATAAAGGAGATTTTTGTTCACTCAGGTACCAGTTTTAGTGGATGACTTTTGAGGTCATTTCTAATTCTGAGAGTCTGTGAATATGAATTGAAGAATGCTGAACTTGACATGTATTATAAGCAAACTGATAGTCAACAGCTTTGTGACCATAAGCAAAAAAGTATTAGTTTCATCATAATCATAAAACTTGAATTATTTATCTCACAACACAGCATATGGACTAGTCATCAGTTATCTCTTGCTCTGGTTATAGGATCCTTTTCTGGTCATATAGTTCTCTGATATTATCTACAGAATCTAATTTTGTTGGCTCATCATGATACTGAGGTAATATTGGGTTTTCTAAGCCTATTATCAGTAGAGCCTGATAGGTTCTGTCATGAGGGAACTGTCATAATGGAAACTATCCCAAGAATGGTCCAAGTACTTTACTGTTTATTGAGAACTGATATAACTGATATAACTAAATAAGAAAAGGCAGTAAGCTGGCCAACTGAAAATCAATTCTTTTGGCCATGGTAACCCGAGAAACTAAGAAAAAATTTAAATCATCCCCAGAGAGATATGGCCCCATATATTTCCCTTCTGGGAAAAGGAGCAGAGGGTTTTTAAAAACATTCAATTTTTTTAGAGTCAATAAATTGAATTTGATCACTGATACTTTTATTATGACTTCCTTATTCACTAATCAATGAGTGGACATGATATTGTAGAAGACATCAAATCAGATGTTGTAGTTAAATGGAAGGAAGGCTCACAGGTATCTTGAAGGGTCAAAGAAATGAATCGGGGAAGTGGGGTTTATTGTTTTTTCAAAGGCAAAAAGAAACTTTATTTAAGGGGACATTTCATCATCACATATTATAATATTAATGAAAAGTAGCTGTAAAAATCCATCCTGAAAATAACTGCAGCTGGGGGTAAAAAAGTAAATAAATTCTATGAAAAACTTGGTTATTTCCAAATTAAATCATCTTAGTTTTTGTTGAGTTCAAAGCAATAGAGAAGAAGTGAGGAAAGAGAAAAATATATGCAAAAGGGTGATTTAGGAACAAGAAATAAAAGGTAAAGACTTTATAGATTATAAAGAAGCTTCAAACTTTATGTCATGACCACTTTTTTTTGCTGAGTTATTTTTTTTATTATAGCTTTTTATTTACAAGATATATGCATGGGTAATTTTTCAGCATTGACAACTGTAAGACCTTTTGTTCCAACTTTTCCCCTCCTTCTCCCCACCCCTTCCCCCAGATAGCAGGTTGACCAATACATGTTAAATATGTTGAAGTATAAGTTAAAAACAATATATGTATACATGTCCAAACAGATGATCGCTTTCTTTAGAAAAGAATTGATGCTAGACATGTCCAGCACCAAAAAGCCCATCTAACAGTTAAATGTAGACTTTTTGATGCAGGATATCTCTGAAACAGCTACCTGTGGAAACCAATGACTGCATCTTCAGTGATCTAGATGATTAGCATCATCTCTATGAAAATGATTCCCAGATTTATACATCCAATTCTAATCTGTTGAACAAGTCACACATCTCTAACTGTTCCTAGGACATCTTGAATAGGATATTGCATTAGCCTCTCAAACTCAATGTGTCCAAAAGAGATCTCATACCTTTTTTTCACCAAGCTTGAAAAGCACCATCATCCTTCCCAGTTACCTAAGCCCAAAACCTTGGTTTCATCCTCAACTTCTCAGTCATATTCACTTCACATAGCCAATTTATTGACAAGTATTGTAATTTTTACCTATACAAAATATCTTTTCTCTTCACTCACATAGTCACAAGTCTAGTTAAGGCCTTCATCATCCCTCCCCTGGACTGCTGCCATAGTCTCCTAAAACTGCTCTCTCTGCTGCAAATCTCTTCCTATCCCAAATTACCTTCTTCTCATCTGCCAAATTAATCTTTCTTTAGGGTATGTTTGCCTATGTTTTGACCATGTTGATCCTGCCATAATTTTCAGTAGTTCTCTATTACCTCCAAGATAAAATCAAAGTCTTCCATTTTACATTTAAAGTTCTTTCTTATCTGATCCCTTCCTACTTTTTTTGCAGTCCTCTTACACCTTAATCTTCTCCACACATTTGAGCTACAATGGGATACTTGCAGTGGGATATGATGCTCTATCTTCCATCTCTGTGCCTTTTCCATGGCTCTACCCTATGTCTGAAATGATGTATCCCAGCTTCTGCCTCATAGTTCTTTGGCTTCCTTCAAGACTCAGCTCAAAGTCCAACTGTTTCAGGAGGTTTTTCTATATAAGATTATAATCATTTACTCTCTAAACATCTTGTATATACTTAGTTAACTGCATATTGACTATCCCATTTAGAATGTGTGTATGCTCCTTAGGGGCAGCGACTGTTTTTTGTCTTAATTTAATATTATTAGTGCTTAGCAATGTAGCTAAGTTATATTTATACATATAATATAGTTATATATATATATACACATAATATAGTTATACTTTATATATATAATATAGCATATAATATAATAAGAGAGCAAAAGTCTTGAAAATACTTGAGTCTTTTGTCAAATTTATAAGAACATGAGTTAACTTCCCAATTGATAAATGATCAAATGGTATGAACATAAGCATAAAAATGCTCTAAATCATTATTGCAAATTTAAACAACTTTGAGATATATCCCATCTATAAATTGGGTAAAATGAGAGAAGAGAAAATGACAAATGTTGAGGGAATGTGGAAAAACTGGAATACTAATACACTGCTGGTGAATTATGAACTGATCCAACAATTCTGGAAAATAATCTGGAATTATGGAGATATAAAACTGTGTATATATATATATATATATATATATGTATATTCTCTTTGACCCAGCAATACCAATAGTAGGTCTATTTCCCAAGGTGATAAGGGAAAAAGGGAAAAAAAATTACATGATTTATTATTTTTTTAAGTAAAACTTTTTATTTTCAAATATATACATGGAAACTTTCAACATTCACTCTTACAAAATCCTGTATTCTGATATTCCCCCCTCCCTTTCCTCTACCACTCCCCTAGATAGCAAGTGATTCAATATATATTAAACACATGCAATTTTTTATACATATTTCTGCAAATATCATGTTGAACAAGAAAAATCAGATCAAAAAGGAAAAAAAAGGGAAAGAGAACAAATTGCAAGCAAACCAACAAAAAGACTGAAAACACCATGTTGTGATCCATATTCAGTTCCCATTGTCCTCTCTCTCTGGGAGCAGATGGCTTTCTTCACCTCAAAATCATTGGAATTGACTTGAATTATTGGAAGCTATGATTTACAATATTTATAGCAGCCCTCTTTGTGGTAGCAAATTAAAGAGATACCCACCAATTGGGAAATGGCTAAATAAGTTATAATATATGATTGTGATGGAATACTACAAAAAATGATCAAACTGGATGATTTTAGAAAAACATGAAAAGACTTGCAAGAAATAATGAAGAGTGAAATGAGCTGAAACAAGAGAATTTTGTGCACCTTAACTGCAATATTGTTTGAAGAACAACTGGGAATGACTAAGTTAGTTTGAATATTATAAATACTCAAATTAACTAAAAAGGGCCAATGAAGAAAGATGCTATGGACCTCCAAAGAAAGAAAAGATGGAAAAGAAGGATATAAAGTATGGTTTTAAATACATACATACACACACATACATGCACATACATACATATTCCAGTGTTTAATGGTGACTTTCTCTAGTGTGAGGTGGGGAGGGAGAGAGAAAAAAAAATTAGAAGTACATAGTACAGAACAAAAGAAAAATTCAGAAGGAAGCACAAAAAATCAAGGTTATTTCAAAAACAATTTTGTGAATTTATTATAATTTTTTTCAAAAAAAGCAAACTGAAATGGAGATTCATAGTTTCATGTTGAGTTCTCATTTAGTGTTATGATGTATACAAGAAATTTTTTTTAAATTTAAAATCAAAATGAATAATAAAAATTAAAAAAAAAACACCTGAATCAGCAAATATAGCTGACTTTTGCCAAATGAAGAAGGAAACAGAGGGTTAAAATATAAAGGTGTAAAATCTTAAGAAAGCTGATAAGCAATTATGAGCAATATCCCCTTATGAAATGCAATGGAGAGTAGAAACATGTTCAAATAAAGCAATGGGGAGTGCCTCAACCTATCTATATCACTCTACCACACCTGTACAACAGTATTGTATATCTTTAGTGAGTATCCATCTCATGTGAATGAGAGACAAACTATTGGAAAACCTTCAAGAAATTAACAATAGTGCTTTTCAAATTTTTAAAAGTGACATATGAACTCTTGGCCACAATCACCACAGCTTTACTTTAAACATTTAAAACAATTTTTTTTCTGTTTTAACCATATCAAAGTATGATTAGCACATTTCTACTTCTTAGTGAGCACAGAACATAAGGAGCTAGACTAAAAATTGTGTAAAACATAGACAAGAGTAAGCATTTAAACATCACCTAATGTGCTGTGTTGTTTTAAACAAATATTACCTCATTTACAAATATATGTAAAGAAAATAATTACACAGGTTAAAACTTTCCAAGAAAATAACTTGAGTATATATATATATATATATATATATATATATATATATATATATATATATATAAAACTTCTGGACAAAGAGTATTTTTGTTTTTAACTTTGTTATCTCTGTTGCCTAACACTTTGCCTTGGACACAGAAGGTATGCAGCAGATTTTGTTGAACTTAAGTACTAAATCAAATGTTTCCTTATTATTTAACAAGAAGTACAGTATAATCTTATATTCTCTAAATCTTTAAATCAATTCTATGATCTTCATGAGGATGGAGATGCCTGTGAGGTCTGCTTGCTACTCATATAGATTATGAAGAAATGGTAAAGTAGACAGTATGGAATTAGTAATTATTATTTTCCTGGTCACACTTTAATATAATATTTTTTTCCATGTGTTTAGTAAACTTCTCTATTTTATTGAGTTTGAGGAAAAAGTCTATGAACATCACTAAAAAAGTCCTTGAGACACATATAAGAATTTTTCCATGTAGTTTTTTAGAGTCAACAAGAAGACATGAAGAATACTACATATTACTTTGCAGAGTCAGCAGAGCAAGAAAGAATAGCAAAAGGCATAATAAAAACCAAAGTTCTATATAGTCTGGCTTTGGAAATACTAAATGTAGCCAATGATTTTTACAGACAATTTAGAGAGAAAAATTGGCAGTGAATATTGTGAGATTTGAGAGTTGTTGCTGAGAGACTAAGGGTTTTTATTTAAAAGCTAGGGAGCCATAAATTTTTCTGTGACATATAAGTCACAGAGAAAAAAACTTCTCATATTTTGGCTCTAAACTGCTTCCTCAAAAGCCTATATAATCCATAACATACTGGAAGTGTATTACAAATACTATTTCAACCATATTCCTAACCAGCATTTGTAACATTTCTATGTAAAAAATAATACATACACACACACACACACACACACACACACACACACACACACACACTGTGCTTTCAGAAGTAAGGCAAGTGTATGAATCTGGTGTCAGAAACTTAGGGTTCAAATCCACCTCTTTCCTTTCCTAGCTTTATGATTTAATAAATCATTTAAGCACTCTGTATATTAATTTCTTCCATCTCATCTGCAAAATGAGAGCTCTGGATTAGACAAGAGATTTTAAATGTGGGGTCCATGAACTTAAAAAAATAATTACATGTCAACATAATAGGCTTCCTTTGCAAAGCTATGAATTTTATTTTATACATTTAAAAATACAGACTAAAAAGCAGCTGGAGTTGAGGAAAAGAGATTAGGATAAAGAATGGACTCATTCTGTGTTAATTACTTAGATACAAAAAGATCAAGAACTTGTGTTCAGTGCAATAAGAGTTTGATGTACATGCAGATTCCATTCCCTTTTTAAACTAATGAAATGGGATCCACATATAGGAGTGGCTAGATCATCAGCAGAGAAAATCTGTAAAGGAGCTGCTTTGGAGGGATAGTGAGGTATTTGGAGATATGCCATAATTGGTTCCCTCTGACTACATGGGCAGTGTTCAGGAGGCTCACTGATTGGCTGTGATTCGTAAAGTTTCATCAGCTTTGGCTACTCATCTGTTACCTCCCTTCATTTTATTTGATGACTTTTTGGTTCTGGCATATCGTAAGAAATGTAATGGAAGCTGAAGTGGCTTCCATTCTATGTGAAGAAAACAAACAGATGCTTGAACCAGAGTCAAAAGAATGAACCACAGGAATCTGGGAGCCAGAAATACAGCTGACACAGCACTGATGCCCTAAGGAGTAAGGCACAATCTCATGAAGTGAACTTCAGGACCCCAACCCAACCCAAAAAGTTAACATGCAGTAGTGATATCTGGACATGGATATCTTGGTAGGTCCAAAGCTAAATAGAAACTGAGCTAAGTTTTCTGCCCTAGAGAGTAAAGTGGTATAGGTATGCCCTGGAGATATTAGGATAATATGAATTTGTTCATGCTTTATCTCTGGAATAAATGTTTCTTTGTAAAAGCTATTAACAGTAAGTCATTAAATGGAACTTGAGTGCTAAGAGCAGATCCCTAATAAAGGAACATGGGAGATGGGGAGCCATGTCAATGGGATTCAAGAAGAAACATCCCAACACCTTCTGGAGCCCAGAGAAGACTAAAGCATGTGTTCATTAGAAATTGGGATAATCATATACCTTAAGGGGATGTGCATTAAGATGAATACAAAATTCTAGTAGTTTGTTGGAGGGTGCTTCTAGAGAGTGTTTTGGTTAGGAGTCCAACTGAGAACACTTGCACAGGATTCTTTTGAAGTCAGAGTTTTATTTTGCCAAGTAGGCAGGTCACATAGCATGGGCAACTAATTGGCAATTAGGGTCAGGGGGAAGGAAGCTTTTATACCACAATTTTGATTCTAAGCCATGTTAGGAATACTAAGGCTGCTAAAAACAGAATTTTTTTTCCAGACAGTAGCTTAGGTCTGTTAAAAACAGAGTTAGTCAAAACAGAATTTGGTTACCTGGGTTCAAGGAACAGTTTAACAGGAGCGTGTTATTTCTGTGGGCTCAGCAAATCTAAATATATTTATGTTCAACTTAGTTAACTGGTTTCAAGGAACAGTTTAATGGTCATGTGCTATTTCTGTGGGCCCAGTAAGTCTAAATATACTTATGTTAGTCATTTTATAAAATATTTTTGTTAGTAATTTTCATAAACTAGTTTAGGGCCCAGAGTCAGAGTCTATCATGTCCCTTACAAGAGAAAAAAATGTTCATTCAAATTATTTTATTATTTTCACACCTCGTGATTTTAGCTATTAACTAAATATATATTTCTAATTTCTAATGGTATTTTATTCTCCTCCAGTTACATATGACAATTTTTAGCTTTCATTTTTATAAGATTTTGAGTCACAAATTTTTCTTCCTTTCTCCTCCCTTTCCTCCCTTCTTCCTATGATGACAGGTTATATATGTGCAATAGTGGAAAATACATATCCATATTAGTCAGAAGAAATAGATCAGAAGGGAAAAAACCTGAAAAAATAAAGCAAAAAAATATGCTTTGATCTGTTTCATAGTCCATCAGTTGTGTGCAACTGATGTGAATGTGGATAGCGTCATGAGTCCTTTGTACTTGTCTTGGATCATTGTGTTGTTGAGAAAAACTAGGTCATCCATAATTGATCATCATGCAATGTTGGCAACATTGTATGCAATATTTTCCTGTTTTGTTCATTTTACTTTGCATCAGTTCATGTAAGTCAAAGACACTATGTTAAAAGAATACACAATGAAAACAAGTATTTCTTTTTCCCTTAATTAACATGAACAAAAAAAGTAGGAACAATTTTATATTATATTACAACACAGTAGGTTCAACTGAATAAATTAAACAGTGAGAAATAAAATGTAGTAGTGGGCAAGATTATAAAGAACTCTGAACACCAAACATAACATTTAGTATTTGTTCCTGAAGGCAACAGGAAGCCATGAGTTTAATAAGTGGTGTGTATGTGTGTGTGATATACAGATCTGTGTTTAGGATAATAACTTTACTAAATGGATGATGGAGTGGGGATAAATTTGAGCCAACCAGAGCTACTGCAATAAACAAGGTATGACTGATAAAGCCCTACCCGTGGGTAGTGATGTTGTCAGAGGAGAGAAGGGGCTGGATTCAAGAGCAATGACAAGGTGAAATTGTCCAAGATGTTACTTGGTAACAGAGATAACAGAAAGGGTAAGAGATTGTGAAGAATCTAAGATGACTTCCTAGATGATGAGCCTGAAAGATCAGGATAGCAATAAGGACTCAACAGACTAAAAACTGTGGAATGCAGCTAAAGCAATTCTTAGGGGAAAATGTATATCTCCAGACGCTTTCTTCAAAACAAAAACAAATAAACGAATTGGCCACATAATTTTAAAAACTAGAAAACCCAATAAATTTCAAAATACCAATTAAGTATTAAGATGGAAATCCAAAAAAATCAAGGATATTATCAAAATTGAAAGCAAAATTAATCAATAATTCAAATAGTTCAAAAATATTTCAAATTTCAAAAATAGTTCAAAAAACTAAATAAACTATTTTTTAAGGGAACAGGAAAACCAAATTACCAGCATCAAAAATGAAAAAGGTAAATTCACAAAAAAATGAAAAAAAATATGAAATTGAGGGACAACTAGGTGGTGTAGTGGATAGAACACCAGGGTTAGAGTCAGGGAACTCTGTATTCAAATCCAATCTCAAGTATTTATTAGCTGTGTGGCGCTGGGCAAATCACTTAACTTCTATTTGCCTTAGTTTCCTTCGTGGTAAAATGAGGATAATAACAGTACCTATGTCCCAAAGTTGTTTATAAGGCTCTGATGAGATAATATTTGTAAAACCCTTAGTACAGTGCCTAGCATATAGTTAATGATATTAAATGTCACATATCATTATTATTATTAAATGATAAAGATTTATAGAAAAGTAATTTTTTAAAGTTCTTTTGCAGTTTTTCTTTCACATAATACCTCATGTTCTTGCTTTAACAAGAAAAAAATTGTCTTTAAATTTTGTACCTCTTAAACTTAATTTTAATCTGATTAATATAACACAAGATAATCCAATCTCACACAAAAAAATTGGAGAATCCATAAGGGAGCTGGGCAACAAGGGAAAAAACAGGATCAAATGAAATTTAAAAGCAAATTTCATAAATATTTAAAGAAAAATAATTCCAATATCATATGAAAGATAAAAGATAAAAGATAAAGGAAGGTACCAAGATATCCATCATCAACACTACAGTATCATATAGCTCTAAAATGCAAGCTATAGTGATATGAAAAAGAATACGCATAGGTAAACATGAAATAAAATTATTACTTTTTGTTGATGATATGAAGGTTTACTTGGAATATCTTTGAGTCAACTAAAATTAGTTGAATTAATTGAAACAATAATTTCAGCAAAATTGCAGTATTTTAAATTCACATCAAGTGATCAGTATTTCTGCATATTATCAAGAAAGCAAAAGAGAAAGAGGCAGAAAGAGTAATTTCATTTCAAATAATTACAAAGTATATAAAATACTTGTCAATAAATCTTGTCAATAATTGACAAGTAAATACTTGTCAATAAAGCAATTAGAACCAGAGGAACTCTGAATAAATTACAAAATACTCTTCATTCAAATAAAGCCTCCTAAGCAACTGGAGAATATTAATTACTCACGGCAGGTCATTGTAATAAAATAATAATATTAACTAAATAAATTTAGTTATTTATTGTCATACCAATTGGACCAAATGATCACTTTATGGAATTTGAAAAAAAAATAAAATTGATCTTGAATAAGAAAAGAAGAATCTCAAAGGAATACTTTTTTTTTTTTTTAAGTGACAAGGAAGGGAGCCCAACAGTATCAATTCTCAAACTATATACAAAGCGGTAATCATCAAAATGAATGGTGATGAAGAACACGGTTCAGAAAAACCTGGAAAGAATTATATGAGCTGATGCAAAATCAAGTGAGCAGAACCAGGAGAACATTGTACAAAGGAACAGCAATTTTGTAACAATAATCATTTTTGAAAGATTTAACTATTCTGATTAATACAATGATCCATGACAATTCCAAAGAACTCATGATGAAAAATGCTATCCACCAATGAACTCTGGGTGCAGATTGAAACATAGTTTTCTCACTATATTTTTCTTGCTTCCCCCTCCCCCCCTTTAGTATGGCTGAGTTGGAAATGTTTTGCATGATGTCCTATGTATAATGTATATATTATTTCCTATAGGTAAAGGAGGAAAAGAAGAAAATTTGGAACTGAAACATTTAAAATAATAATAAAGCAATTAGAAAATAAAAAATATTGAAGGAATAGTTTCAGAAAAACCTAGAGAAAGGTAATGAACTGGTGCAAGTTGAAGTGAAAAAAAAAAAACCAAGAGAACAACTTATCCATTAAGAACATTGTAAAGACAAATAACTTTGAAACACTTAAGAACTCTGATCAACTCAATGACCAACTACAATCTCAGAAGACTTTGGATGAAACATGCTGTCCATCTCCTGTGAGAAAAGTGATGAATTCAGGGTGTGGAATGAAATGTCTGTTATTTTGATATGGCCTATTTTGCTTCACATGCCTATTTGCCACAAGGATTTTGCTTTTATTTTTCAATGGGAAAGGGGGTGAAAGGGAGAGAAGGTGGATGTTTGTCAACTGAAAAAATGAAGGAAAGGTAGGAAAGTAACCAGAAGCTCTGCTATATGCCAGGAACTATGCTACACATATTAGAAATATTACTTCATTTGACCCTAACAGCCCCCCTGTATAATGTGTGCTATTATCTCTATTTTACAGTTAAGGAACTTTTGTCAGATATAAGGAATTTGCCCATGATAACATGGCTAATAAGTATCTGAAGCTGAATTTGAATCCAGGTCTTCCTGCCTCCACAAGAGACAGAGAGACAAGGAGAAAGAAGAAGAGAAGGAGATGGAAACAGAAGGAGGAAAAATATTGGGGAGGAAGATTTCTGCTTGTCTCTGACAATAGAAGTTTTATTGTTACATTATTTTTCCACAAAAATCTTACTCTAATGTGTCAACATGGTATGGTGTATGGTGGGGACTGCAGGTTTTTAAAGTTTATGCTGACTCACAATTTAAAAAAAAATGAATGTTAAAATTTGTTTTCACATGTAATTGGGAAAATTTTTTTTGAAAGTTTAGGCCAGCTGAAGAGACTTACAAGAACTGATGCTAAATGAAATCAGCAGAACAGGAGATCATTGTACACAGCAACGAGAAAATTATATGAAGATCAATTCTGATGGATATGGCCCTCTTCAACAATAAGATGATTCAGATCAGTTCTAATGATCCTGTGATGAAGAGAGCCATCTACACCCAGAGAGAGGACTGTGGGAACTGAGTTGGTTCTCAGCATAGCCATTTTTACTCTTTTTGTTATTTGCTTGCATTTTATTTTTTCTCATTTTTTCCAGTTTGATTTGATTTTTCTTGTACAGCAAGATAATTGTATAAGTATATATATATACATATATATGCCTCTATTGGATTTAACATATATTTCTACCATGTTTAACATATATTTTAACATGTTTTAGCATGTATTGGATTACTTGCCATCTAGGGGAGGGGGTAGAGGGAGGGGGAAAATTGGAATACAAAGTTTTGCAAAGATTAATCTTTGATGAAGAATTATCCATACATATGTTTTAAAAAATAAAAAGCTTTTTAAAAAAAAAGTTTATGCCAGAAGAAGAAAGGCTCTTAGAAGTGCTAGAAGGATGTGGTTCTAGTAAGTTATAACTGTTGTACAAGAAGCAGAGGTGTATCCAGGTATCAGTGAAGGTGCAGTGTTCTATGAGCAAAGCAGATTGGATTTACCCGGAAGAAATGCGAGATGCACAAAGCTAGAGAAGGCATACCAAATGTTCACAGGGACTACTTGTGTACGACTTGTGCAGAGCATTCTGAGCTCTTACTGGTCTAATCAGCCATAGTCAACTTTTATAGAGTAATGTCATTCTGGTCCTCTTCACGAACAAAGTACAACCAAACAACTAACCATACAAAGTCATGAATTATTTCCTCATGACAATCCTTGAAAAAAAAATATCCCTCAATACCATGCAGCTCCCTTTAGCTTTGACAGGTACCATGACTAATTAGCAAAAAAGGGGGCAGAAGTTTTGGAGAATCACAACTTTCATGCACTTTTAACATAATCACTGTGACTCTAAATGGGAAGGCATGTTCAAATGATCTGGTCACCACTTATTGAAGAAACCAAACCGAATATTTATTTGCATCCTTTTTCTTTTTAAATCTTTTAAAACAGTTACAAGGAAGGTACAGCTAAAATGAAGAAAGCCTCACAAATTCCCATAAAATAAAGTAATGAAGTCACAGAGTTGATTTTATTGTGTGCCCAAGGGCAACAAGACATTATTTTATGGGATACTTGGTCAATTGCACTATTCCTGATAACTACTTGCTGACTGATGAGTCTAAGCTAAAAGACCATGATAAAGATAAAGCAGCTTAAACAAGAACCTCATAAAATTCTTCAAACTTAGTGTATACTTTTATATTGGCTTCAGTGCAGTGGGGGAAGATGGTGAAAAAAGAAAATGTTGGAAATCATGGTTTATGATCAAGAAAAAATGAGAACAAAGACTCCAAGTAATCTCCCAAATTCTTATGCCTCTATATCTGGAACACTCTAAAAATATTTGATTAATGATTTATTAACATTTTGTATTAAACTTCAATAAAACTAACTGAATTTGCTTCTTAATAATTAAAGTTAACAAGTATTTATTATAAACTAATATCTAGCACTGTTTTATACTTCAGGGATGAAAGGAAGGATATATAAGGTACATTGTCCTGAGGGGCCTCGAGAATTTAGTTGTACAAAATAAGCCTCATATATACATAAAAGTTAAAATCAGTAGGCATTAAATGCTTATTATCTGCCAGACTGGGAAGAAAAAATAAAATTTAGATAGTCCCCCAAAGAGTTTAAGTTCCACTAGAAACGATTCAGATAAATATCAAATCCTACATCATGTACCAGAGACAACTAATATAGAAGCTCATTTCTTTTGTTTGCTTTTGAAGGAAATAGCAAGATCACCTGAAAATAGTTTTTCTACAAAAATTGGTAGTTATTTCTATTTCTATAATAGAAGTTAAAGAGACTTTTTACCTTACATAGGCCTTTAGAACAGTATATTCTTTCTAGCAACTATTTAGAATTCCAGATTTTGAAGGTATTTTATGCATGATTTTATAGCCCTTTGGATAAAGATCATATCTTTTGATGATTTACCAACTGGGAAATTTTTTTAAATAATTTTTTTATAAATTTGATTCAGTTCTCTATTTGAGAAATGAGACCTTCATCAGAGAAATTTGCTTCAAAATTCTTTTCACAATGAAAACTGCTAACTGTATTTCTCACTCATTTATCATCTTTCTCATATATCAGATTTTGTGAGAAGTATGGAACATTAGAAAAAGGACTAGACTGGGGAGTCACAAGCCCTAAATTTTCAAATCTTGGCTCTACTACTTCCTACATTATATGGCATTGGGCAAGGTAGGTAAGGAACAAGCACTTATTAAACACTTACTGTATGCCATGAATTGTGCTAAATGCTTGAGGTACAAATGGAAGCAAAAAAGAAGGCAGACCCTTCAAAGAGCTTACATTCTAATGGAGGAAGACAAAAAAAAGGGGGGGGGAGAAGGGGGAAGGGAAGGATTGGAGGCCATAGTGGCAAAGTCTTTAGAGTAAAAAGCATAGCCAATACAAGAAATTAAATATGGTCTGTGTGGGAGGAGGAGGAGGAAGAGGCTGGAATGGCAGAAGGAAATTATCAGGTAAGAAAATCCAAGGTTCTGAGGGAAGATCCAGGGTGAGAAAGCAGCTGTCATAGCAGCAACAGAAACAGGGACAGTTGGAGAATAAAGATGGAAGTTCTGGGCAAATCATTTTATTTCCTGGGTCACAAGTTTTGTTTATAAAAAGATAAGGTTTGGGCTAGATGATCTTTCAGTTTTCTTCTAACTCTAAATCTGCGCTCTCAATCTTATGAAATCTGCTTATGGCACCATCATCATTCTGTTGAGTTCATGTGGCTTCTACCTTCTAACCTGTTTCATTCCCTCATTGGACAATCTATTTCTCTTTCTCAAGCAAAGTAAGACCTCTTATGGCTGTGTTCCTGATAAAACCCGTAAAATCAAGTTGAAACACTTTCTTTGAAATGATCTGATTTGCAAGAATGAGCCATCATTGTTCCCAACACAGAATGGACAACTAATATTCAAGATAAAAAACAAAAAACAAAAATGGTTATTTATTCAGCAATAAATGTCAAGTCTTATAAGATGAAAAGTAATAGAACTAAATGTGAAATTTTACACTTACATTAAAAAAAACTCCAAACACTGCAAGCAGAAGATGAGGTGGCTAAATAATAGTTCATATGATAAAGATCTGGAGATTGTGGGAGAGTTAACAAACTCATTGAGTCAATAGTATGGCCAGCATCCCAAAAACTGATGCAAACTCAGGTTACATTAAAAGAAACAAACAACCCAAAGGGAAATAATAGAGCTGATATACTGTGCCATGGAACACCAGGGGTTCCAATCTATGGGCTATAGTTTAGAAATGCCAGTGAGAAGTTAATATTTGTTTAGAGGGTGATCAACATAGAAAAGGAACCAGGGATCACATGTCATTAGGATCAGTTAAAGCAAGCAAAGAAATTCAAACTAGAGATGACTCTTCTGGGACAAGAGAATTTTCTGGTTTTTTTAAATATATATTTTATTTTATTTTAATAATAATTTTATATTGACAGAATCCATGCCAGGGTAATTTTTTTTTTTACAACATTATCCCTTGTACTCGCTTCTGTTCCTATTTTTCCCCTCCCTCCCTCCACCCCCTCCCCTAGATGGCAAGCAGTCCTATATATGTTATATATGTTGCAGTATATCCTAGATACAATATATGTTTGCAGAACCGAACAGTTCTCTTGTTGCACAGGGAGAATTGGATTCAGAAGGTAAAAATAACCCGGGAAGAAAAATAAAAATGCAAATAGTTCACATTCATTTCCCAGTGTTCTTTCTTTGGATGTAGCTGCTTCTGTCCATCATTTATCAATTGAAACTGAGTTAGGTCTCTTTGCCAAAGAAATCCACTTCCATCAGAATACATCCTCATACAATATCGTTGTTGAAGTGTATGATGATCTCCTGGTTCTGCTGATTTCACTTAGCATCTGTTCATCTAAGTCTCTCCAAGCCTCTCTGTATTCATCCTGCTGGTCATTTCTTACAGAACAATAATATTCCATAACATTCATATACCACAATTTACCCAACCATTCTCCAATTGATGGGCATCCATTTGATTTCCAGTTTCTAGTCACTACAAACAGGGCTGCCACAAACATTTTGGCACATACAGGTCCCTTTCCCTTCTTTAGTATCTCTTTGGGATATAAGTCCAGTAGAAACACTGCTGGATCAAAGGGTATGCACAGTTTGATAACTTTTTGGGCATAATTCTAGATTGCTCTCCAGAATGGTTGGATTCATTCACAACTCCACCAACAATGCATCAGTGTCCCAGTTTTCCCGCATCCCCTCCAACATTCATCATTATTTTTTCCTGTCATCTTAGCCAATCTGACAGGTGTGTAGTGGTATCTCAGAGTTGTCTTAATTTGCATTTCTCTGATCAATAGTGATTTGGAACACTCTTTCATATGAGTGGTAATAGTTTCAATTTTATCATCTGAAAATCGTTCATATCCTTTGACCATTTATCACTTGGAGAATGGCTTGATTTCTTATAAATTTGAGTCAGTTCTCTATATATTTTGGAAATGAGGCCTTTATCAGAACCTTTAACTGTGAAGATGTTTTCCCAGTTTGTTGCTTCCCTTCTAATCTTGTTTGCATTAGTTTTGTTTGTACAAAGGCTTTTTAATTTGATATAATCAAAATTTTCTATTTTGTGATCAGTAATGGTCTCTAGTTCATCTTTAGTTGCAAATTTCTTTCTTCTCCACAAGTCTGAGAGATAAACTATCCTATGTTCCTCTAATTTATTTATAATCTCGTTTTTTATGCCTAGGTAACAAGAGAATTTTCAAGTATTTCAAAAGGGAAAAGGAATTATATCTGTTTTAATTGGTTCATTTGGATCACTTATAGTCCTTCTACTTGTCTGTAGATCTCAAACATTCAAAACTAACATATATAATGTTTTCTATATGGCCTTAAATTCTTGACTCTGGAGAGGAGTTATTAAAGGTCACAAAGCTAGGTCCTGAATTAGTAAGTGAAGAAAAATCTCCCTGGTTAATATGCTTTCTTCCAGACACATTAGATTATTTGTTAAAATAAGCCAATCATCCAGATCCACCCAGCCTGTCCTATTAGAGATACTGTTAAGAATCTCATGAGCCATAGTCACAAGTGAAATACCTTTCCTTGGGAGGCAGAGTCAAGATGGCAGAGTAAAGGCAAATATCTTTAAATAAGACTCAAAACAAATTTTAAAGCATCAGAACCCACCACAAGAGGGAGTGAACAACTTTTCAGTCAAAAACAATTAAGAAGTCGGCAGAAAAGATGTGTTTCCCTAGGCTGAGAGTGCAACACAGTCCTTGCCAGCACTGACCAGTTTGCAGAAAACCAGGATTGGCCCTTGGGAGCCACTCAATCAGTAACTTTCACAGATGATGAGGGCCTCAGACAAGCGGTCAGAAGAAGCTACAGGTCTCTTCTAGCACAGAGGCAGGTCTCTGTTGCTTTTTCTATACTCAGATCTAGGAAGCAGCCCTGGCTCACAGTCCCAGGGTGAGGGGGGGCATGAGCATTTAGAACTCATAGCCAGAGTGGATCAAAGACCCTTCTCACAGTACCGGGGCAGAAAAGAGTGCTTGTGGTCCCTCAAAAACCAGAGCATAGGCCAGGAGAGTAATAAACACACTTCTCCTTAGATCAGATCACCTTGAAAGAACTGAAAACTAGATCCCTAGAAGGAACTTTGAAAACAGATGCAAAAATCCCATGAAACTAGGGAGAATGCATTCTCCATCTTGGAAACAGGGCTGTACTTTAACAAAGAATTAAAAGCCAAGTAATAGGCTGGGAAAATGAGCAAACAAGAGAAAAAAAGACTCTGACCAAAGAAAGTCATTATGGTGACAAGGAATATTAAAATACACAGGAAGACCTCAAAAGGGATTCTAAAATTCAAGTAAGAAAAGTAGAAGAATAATTGGGAAGAGAAATGAGAGTGATGCAAAAGGAAGTACAAAAGGCTAATGAGAAGAATGCCTTTAAAATGCCTTAAAAAGCCAAATTCCCAAATGGGAAAGGAGGTACAAAAACTCACTAAGAGAACTAATTCCTTAAAAATCAGAATTGAGCAAAGAGAAGCTAATGACTATAAGAACCAAGAAACAATAAAATAAAACCAAAAGAGTGGAAAAAAATAGAAAATGTGAAATATCTCCTTGGGAAACCAACTGATCTAGATCCAGGAAAGAGAATTTAAAAATTATAGGTTTACCTGAAACCCATGATCAGAAAAAAAAAAAAAAAAAGGCCTGGACATCATCTTTTGAGAAGTTATCAAAGAAAACTGTCCCAATATTCTAGAACCAGAGGGTAAAATAGAAATGAAAAGAATCTACCAATTACCTTCTTTTTTTTCCTGAGGCAACTGGGGTTAAATGACATGCCCACAGTCACACAGGTATGAAATGTTAAGTGTCTGAGACCAGATTTGAACTCAAGTCCTCCAAACTTCAGGGCTGGTGCTCTATTCACTACACCACCTAGCTGCCCCTACCAATCTCTTCTGAAAGAGATGCCAAGATGAAAACTCCTAGGAATATTATAGCCAGGTTTTAGACCCCCCAGGTCAATGAGAAAATACTGAAAGCATCCAGAGAGAAACAAGTATAGTAAAGCCACACTCAGGATAACACAAGATTTAGCAGCTTCTACATTAAAGGATAAGAGGGCTTGGAATATAATATTCTACAGAGCAAAGGAATTAGAATTTCAATCAAGAAATATCTTTTCTTCATAGAATGAGGGTTTTTTCAACTGGTCCCTTCCAATTCCAACTCAAGACAATGAAATCACAGAAGGGACAAATGAAGAAAAATCAAATGAAAGAAAACAAAACATATGGGACTATAATTAAGACTAGCTTAGAAAAATGGATTGTTCATCAAAAGTAAGTTGGAGCAAAGGGTGGTTTCATAATGAAGAATAAAAGTATGTTGATATCTTGCAGACTTAATGACAATTTACCATTGGTATTTGGTCAAATTTGTGACCAAAATAAAATATCTATTGCATATTAATTTTTAAAAAGGTATAACAAGTTATAAAGTTTATTTAATAATTTTAATTTGTATCAAATGATTTGCAAGCCAATGTATAGTCTTGCCTTCTAAAAACTGAACTTGTAGAAGACTTAGACTATTACTATTATGTTCTATGGGGTGCAGTTGTACCATAGGAGTCCCTAAGTCAAAACAGACATATATATATATATATATATATATATATATATATCTCCTTCATATGTCCTTCATGGTTGATTTGAATGTTCATATAACTTAGTCATTTACAATTACTCTTTGAACAATATTGCAATTATTGTATACAATGTTCTCTTAGTTATGCCCATTTTACTCTTCATTATTTCATGCATTTCTCCATATTTTTCTAATATCAAGCTACTCCTTACAGTGCTATGTATGTATATACATGTGTATATGCATATATACACATTTACATATGTATATGTTCCAAAACAATTATATACCATAACTTATTCAGCCATTCCCCACTGATGGACAGCCCTTTAATTTCTAGTTCTTTGCCCTCACAAAGAGATATGCTATAAATATTTTAGAATGTATATATTATTTTCCTTTTCTCCTAATAACAGATCTAATAATGGTGTTGCTGGGTCAAAGGGTATAAAACATTTTTATAACTCTTTGGGCATCATTCAAAATAGCTCCCCAAAATGATAGATCAATTCGCTATTCTACCAACAATGTATTAGTGTCCCAATTTTTCAGCATTTGGCATTTTCTCTATCATGTTAGCCACTTTAGGTGTGAGATGGTACCTCAAAATTGTTTTAATTTGCATTTCTCTAATCAATAATGATTTTTTCATATGCCTATATCTAGCTTTGATTTCTTTCAAAAACATGTTCATGTCCTTTGACTATCAGTTAATTGGAAATGACTTGTTCTTATAAATTTGATCCAGTTCTCTCTCTATATGAGATATGAGGTCTAAATTTGAGGAATTGTTTGTAAATTTTCCCCAAATTTTCTGCTTTCTTCCTAATCTTGGCTACATTTTATACATACAAAATATTTAAAATTTAATGTAGTTAAAATTATTCATTTCATATTCCACAATGTTTTTTCTATTGTTTATTTATACATTCTTCTATTAGTCATAAATTTGATAGGAAATATGTTCCACGCTCAACTTATAGCTCAATTTACTTATATCTCCCTTTATCTCTAGGTCATATATATATTTTGAACTTGGTAAATAGTGTAAGATGTGGTCTATATCTAGTTAATGACAGACTGCTTTCCAGTTTTCCCAGTAATTTTTTTAAACAAAATACTGAGTTCTTATCCCAAAAGCTTAGATGTTCAAATCATCAAATGAAAGGTTACTATAATCATTTACTACCATGTATTATACTTTATTCTACTGATCCACCATTCCATTTCTTAGTACCATATATTTATCTAAAACAAAATAAAAAGAAAAAAACAAGTGTAAAAATTAAGAAAAGGAAAATAAAATTTAAAAACATGACATTGTCATGTGCCCAGCAGAGGAATCAAAATATGTAAAAATAAAATTTCATTTCAAAAAAGCATATATAATAATAGAAGATATTATATATTTGTGACTGTCCATCTTTTCTTTATTTCCTTGTAGATTATTCTTCTGTTCTTTGCTGTGTACGTTTTGCTTTATTTTTCCCCCCTTTCATCTAACCCTATCTCCCCCAAGCGGGTTATATTGAAGCATGGGTATATATATATTTTTTCATACTACACACATACATACATCTATATACACACATACATCTACATGCATAGACACACACACACATATATATATATACATACAAATTTACATATAGATGTATTTAAAATAATAATATGGCTGACATATAATATAGATTTCTCTCTTAATTGAAACTTTTATGTTTGATTTAAGTCAGACTTTGAGATCAATGATTACTAACCCTATTTTTTCTAATAAATTTTACTCCTGATCCTTGTTAATGATTATGTTTATTTTTTGTTTCCCAAATCTGCTAACTTTTCTACTTTAATTCTACTTAACTTGCCTAGTTATTAGTTTACCTCTTTCTTACCCATGGTTCCTTTATTTTCTTCTCCATCCCTCTCTCCATTTTTATCCCCTTTCCATTAATTTACATACTTTGTCCCACTGCCATGAATCTACACACCCTTCTATACTCCACCTTATCCTATTCCCTTTCCCCTATTTCTTTATAGATATATTATGAATATTATAGATATTCTATATATTTATAAATGAAATATGCATGTATTGTTCCCTGTTTAACCCATTCCTAATCTAAGTAGGCTTTAAGGAGGTTCTCCACACCTCTAATGACTCTGTGTTGGTTTAATCTAAGTAGGCTTTAAGGAGGTTCTCCACACCTCTAATGCCTCTGTGTTGGTTTTTCCTCCGTACCTCATTATAACCTAATTGCTATTTTACCTTTTCCTAGTCAACTTTTGCTTTTTTAGAGTCAGATCATACTCAATTATGCCCCAATCTTTCTTTTGAACTATCCAATTTACTGATATAAGTCTTAAAACATGTGGCTTAGATTTCCATGTAAAAAACATGTCCTTGTTGAGTCCCTTGAAATTAATTTTTGATGTTGTCTCTTATATGAAAAATTTTCTATTGAGTTCAGGTTTGATTGAGACAAGTCCTGAAAATCTGCAAAGTTCAATGAATGTCTTTTTTTTTTTTTTTCATTCAATATCATGGTTAGTTTTGCCGGATGTATTTTTGGTTACAAACCTAGTTCTTTAGATTGCTGTACATAATATTCCAGACTGTGACTTTTTATTGTAGCTACTGATAAATTCTGTGCAGTTTTAATTGTACTGCAGAATAGTTGGAGTTTATTTGTTTCTTATAGAAATTTACTTTTTGATCTGGGAGTTTCAAAATTTAGCAATAATATTCCTATGTGTTTTCCTTACAAGATCACTTTGAGATGGTGATTGCTAGATTTTTTTTTCCTATTTCTACTTTCCTCTTATATTCTATCATTCTAGGAAAATTGTCTTTGACTACTTTTTGTATTATTGTTTCAAGGTTCTTTTTTTTTTTTTTTTTGGTCACAGATTTCAAATAGTCCAATTATCTTGTTTTCTTAATCTGTTCTCTACAACTATTGTTTTTCTTATGTTTCACATTTTCTTTTTTTTTTTTCTTCTTCTTTAAGATTCTGGATTCCTTTTCTAATTGGTTAACTTTTTTCACAACTGTCTTGTTTTTTTCAGATGGTTTTTAATTTTAATTTTTAGTTTTTCTTCAATCATTTAATTTTAAAAATCTTTTTGAGTTCTATAAATTTTCTCTACACAGGGAACCATTTAATGTCACCCTTCACCCTTTGAGATAAATTTTTTTTTTTTTTAAACTTCACTGTCCTCTGAATGTGAACCTTGGTTTTCCCTATTCCCATATAGTAAGCTTCTGATGTTAGGTTTTTTTCCTTTACCTGTTCATTTTTTTAAAATGAGAACTATTAGTGTGTTTCTAGTCCTGGAGCAGGGATGGTGCCTCTGGCTTCATTTCAGCTCTCCCCTCTGGCCTGGTACACCAGCCAGGAGTATTCCTGCCCCACTCCTTCTGCATTCACCAACTATGCTGGTTCCTTATCTCCCAGGACTGTTTCAGCAGTGCAGCTGGCCTGGTATTCCTAATCAGCAGAGGTTCTCTCTTGTACTCAAGATACCCTTCCTCTTGAAGTGTTATATAGTTGTTGTTGATTTTTGTAAGTTTATTTTATATCATCATTGATAACTTTGGCACATAGAGGGCAATCAGGATGTTGAGGACAATGAGGTTACCTCACTGTCAGACCAGATGAGGGTAGGTTGAAGGTCTCCACCTTCAGAAGAGATTTTCAAACAAAGGCTGGATGCTCTATTGTCAAGTGTTATAAAAGAAGCTCTGGTTCACAAATGGACTTACTAGTTGCTGAGGCTTCTTTCAAATTTTTTAACAAAACAATCGTGTTCTGTAAAACCTTAATTAGCCTGTCCTTTAAGAGAAAAAAAATGAGGGCATTACATTTTTAGCTGAAATACCAAGACAAAGAAATAAACTGTAGCAGGGATTCGTTTTTTTTTTTTTTTTTTTCCTGAAGCAATTGGGGTTAAGTGACTTGCCCAGGGGCATGCATTTAGGAAGTATTATGTGTCTGAGACCAGATATGAAGTCAGATCCTTCTGACTTCAGGGCTGGTACTCTATCCACTGCACCACCTAGCTGCCCAGGGGCTCACTTTTTAAAGCAACTTCGAAAAAATGTCTTTGGACTCACAGATTTCAATCTCTTCCAACTGTAATGCTCTATATTTAGGATTCAATATCTCAAAAGATTGGAAGATTGGAAAAGAGAGGTACACTCTACTAAAATAGATCGCAACTCCTTCATACCTTAGTAAACACTTTCACAAATTGCTGTGCTTAAAAAAAGAATCAACCATCAATTGATGGCCAACTTTTTGGTGGTCAGTTCTTTTAATCTTGCCTTGGCTGGTCCTCTGAGGGTAAAGGAATAGTTCACAAGCTATTTGAAACCTTTGTTGGTTGGCAGGACCCACTAAAGCTGTTTTCTTAATGCACAGACTTTTTAGAAACCAAGTTCATCTCCACATTATGGGGATCAATTCAGGGTGGGTCTCTGCCGGCAGTCCAATACTTTCAACTCTTTTTGCTTTTTAAAACCCTTTGCAACTTGGTACCATTACCATTCCAGCCTCATTTTACATTACTACCTGATCTGTGAGCCAATAAAACTGGCCTTTTCTCCTGTATATGGTGATTCATGTCCTACATCTATTGTACTTGCCTGAAATGTACTCCCTTCATCCTCACTTCTATCTAGTAGAATGAATCCCTCATTCATTTCAAAATGCATCTCAAGTATTACTTTCTATGTGAAGTTTTCCTGATCCTCCCTCAATTGTTAGTGCCCTTTCTTTCTAAGTTTTGTTGTTCAGTCATTTTTCAGTCATGTCCAACTCTCTGTGATCCCATTACTTGGCAAAGATACTGGAATGGTTTTCGATTTCCTTCTCCAGTTCATTTTACAGATGAGGAAACTGAGGCAAACGGAGTTAAGTGGTTTGTCCAGGGTCACACAGCTAGTGAGTGTCTGAGATGTGATTTGAACATGTGTCTTCCTGACTGGACCACCAGTTCTCTACTGCATCACCTAACCGCCCCATTTCTTGTAGATATTTAGTCAGTATATAATTGTTTGATCAGATAGGATCTAAACTGCTTGGGAGCAGAGAGTGTTTCATTTCCTGTTTTTGTATATTCAACTCCTAAAGCCTGGCAAATAGTAGGCATTTAAGTGCTTCATGATTATCATGACATTCAAAATGATTTAGATACTTCAAGATGCTGAAATTTTAAAAATTTCAATTATGTTCATGGTATTCCACTATAAGGCAAGAAGTTAGATGAATTTACAATACATTAAGCAGATTATCCAGAATACCTCAATTTTAGAGGCATCTGAGTTTACGGAATTTTTATTGTGTGTCCAAAAGCAAAACTTAAAGTGAACTAAGAAGATAAAAAATGAGGTGGAAAGTAGAAAGTGACCAGATTAGGAAAAATCAGGAGATCAATTTTCCTCCCAAGTTTTCATATATTCCACTTATACTTCTAATCAGTTGGTTGGATAATCCAGTAGGATATTATGACTACAAATAGTAGAAAACAAAACATCCATCTAAAAAAGCAAGCAGAGATTTTGCTTCTAGGAAGTATGTTCTAAATTTATTCAAAAGAAAACATTAGTCTGATACCATTGCTGGAAAGCACAAACCAGCACCAATAATAATAAACAAATTCTCCTGGAATTAAGAGTTTAAGGGGTACAAATTAGTTTTCATAACCAAATACCCACATCCTCTGTAATATTATTTAAGTCTAAGGTCTATTACAATCTTCTAAAAATTCGATTTTTTAAAAAGTAAATTGGACTCATTAGTTTATCAAGTATTATTGGAAATAGATGGAAGAACAGTTCCTATTCTTGTCCATTTTAAATCTAAATAGGAAAAAATCTACGTTCTTAAAAACAAAAGAGACAACGTTTAGTCGTGGGTGTACATTATATAAAATTGAGAATAATTTGTTGTGGAGAGGCTTAAGTCATGGGACGAAGGTATTGAATTTGGAATCACACAATTTGTATTTTGGATTTATCCCAAGACATTTAACTTCTCGGAGACCGTTTCCTCTCTAGGATCTACCTTAAGGAAAAATTGGTTACGTTCAGCCCTGTCTCAATAAGGGAGTGAACAATCAGCATCATTTCTAACTTACAAATAGAATGGCCGGTGTGGATAGAAGGCTGCGCTTTTCAAGAATTTAGAACGTCTCTGTTATAGAACGAGAGCTTAATGGTGCTGAAAGGGGCCAGGGAGACCACAGTCCCAACCCCTTTCACTTTATAGGTGGGGCCGCTGAGACCCAGAAAGAAAGAGGTGAAGTCCTAGAGTCACATGTTCTTTGGGGGACTAGAACCCGACCCGACACCTCCCAGTACAAGGCTTTTTCACGAGTCAGAGGTGGGGGGAGCTGGGAGGGAGAGAGAGAGAGCAGTGCCCGGCATCTTGGTGGCTTTAGGTGAGCCCCACCGGGCGGGACGCCTAGCAATCAGCAGGCACTCCATAAAATCTTGCGGAACTAAATGGATCTTTTTATTTTTTCTTCTCAGTTGCTTAACGCCGAAGTTAGGTTGGGTCGAGGGAAGGGAGGTGTGGAAAGCCATCCCAAGCTTCGGCTTCACTCTTACCTTAGAAAGCACCGTCCTGGAAGCCCCGGAGCTCCGAGAAACGTACCTACAGCGAGGGGAAGAGAAGGTTGGGGGATAAGCCGCAGAACTCAGCAAGACCGGAGGAGAAAGGGAGAAGGGACCCCAGTTCTTCTTACCGGCTCATCTTCCCCTCTTCAGTCGCCAGGTGCCTTCCACCCAAAGAGAAGGACTGACCCGCTGACCCACAGACAGTCACCCCACCCAGCCGGGGCGCGCTCCAGCAGCCCAGCTCTCCGAGCCCAGCCAGAGAAACACTGAGCAGCCCTCTCTGAGACGGCCTGTCTCCTAGGCAACCGCCGCGTTCCACGGGTGAGCCCCGCCCATCGGGGATGGCAGGGGGAGGGGCGAGGGAGAACCGGCGGGGAGGAGGAGGGAAGAAACCTAAGGGGAGGGCCAGGCAAAATAGAGGGGAGACTCGATCAAATAAAGGGGAGGAAGAGAGAAAACGGGAACGGAGGAAACTTTAAGGGGCCAAGAAAAGGAAACAGGAAGCGAGAGATCAGGGGGAGGAGGAAAAGAGAAAAAGAAAAAGAGAAGGGGAGAAAAGGGGGAGGTGGAAAAACAAGGAGGGAAGGAGAAATAGGGAGCAAAAAGGGGAAATAGAGGGGAAAGAAAATAGGAAAGAGGAACTAGAGAGGAGAAGTAGAGTATAGGGGGAAAAGAGGAGGGGGAAAATAAGGAGAGAAAAATTAAAAAGGGGAGGAAGAGGAGGCATGAGGGAGGAGAAATGAAGAGGGAAAAAACAGTTCGAGGAAAGAAAACGAGAGGAAGGCTGTATTGAAGGGTTCCTTGGGTCATCGATTTGCAGTGAAAGGACCTTGGACACGGTCTTTTTCTGTCCCTTCTTTGTTTTAATGAAGGGGAAACGGAGTTAGAAGAATGGAAGGACTTATCCCAGGTTCTACAGGTAGTCGGAGTGACAGTCACATGGCTACAGATACCTGCAAAGGAAGAGAAGGAAGAGTAGGGAAGGAGACGAGGGGAGAAGGGAAAGGAGAGGAGAGAAGCGCAAAGAAGCGGGGAGAAAGAGAAAGGAAAAGGAAGGAGGGGAGAGAAGAGAAAGGGAAAGGAAAAGAGAGGAGGGGAGGAGACAGGAAAAGAGGGGAAAGGAGAAAAGGGTAAGGAAAGCAAAGTTTGGTAGATCTGGGAAGGACTGCAAAAGGGAAAAGCAACAGAGGGACACAGTGCCTGGCACGTAGTAACTACTTAATAAATGTTTGTATCTGAGAGGCTGTAGAGAAGGAAGGTTTTGCTGGCAAAGAACGGACTTAAATTTGCTCAGCTCTCTGAGAGCAAGACTAACAAATATACTCTTGTAGAAAGGCTGAGTCTAACTTTCAATGAAGGACCAACTGTAGTAATGAATGCTCTGCATCCTCTTACATAAAGAAAAATAGCAGACACTCCCATTTGCTAAACTTATACCAATATAGGCTATATTGACAATAACCATATGAGATAAATATTTGGTCCTGTCTGATTTTGTGATCCTATTTAGAGTTTTCTTGTCAGAGATGCTAGAAAGGTTTGTCATTTCCTCCCCCAGCTCATTTTACTGATGAGTAACTGATGTTAACAGGATTAAGTGACTTGTCTAGAGTCATACAGATAGTGTCTAATGCCCAGATCTGAATTCAGAAAAATGAGCTTATTTACTGCTCCACTTAGCTGCCCCTATGAAGTATGTAGTGTTGGTGTTATTTCTACTTTACAAATGAGAAAATTGGAATCAATAGGTTAAGTGACTTTTACTCATGATCATAAAGTAGTAAGTATCTGAGATAGGCTTTGAAATGAGTTCTCCAGACTCCCAATTTCTTACTAGACTTGCTTTTTTCACCATAAAGTAAAAACAAAGAGGCTGAAAGAAAATGTGCCCCTTTGGGAAATTTATCTGGAAAAAATAAAAACAAAAACGACATCAGAGGAAGAACATTGTTTTCCTGGAAATTCTCATGTACAATTTTTTTTTTTTCAGTAGTGTTTTTAATACAGTAAATCACTAGTTTTCTAGGCCTTTTGGTTTTCTTTTTTTGGGAGCTTGCCTTTAACCAACCCATTTGGCTGCTAATTAGTCACGCCACCAAGGGGTAGAGTAGGTGCAGAAAGAGGAAATTCTTGGATCAGTCTTCCTATTATTAGTTGTTAGCTGTAAGAATTTTTAAAGGTGAGGAGATTACTTCCAACAGTGGTGTCAAACTCAAATAGAAACTGTAGGGAAGGATCCTGGGTGGGCTGAAAGTTGGATTAGAAACCTCACATTAACATTATCTGTGTTCTACTGTATTTTTATTTTGTTAGATATTCCCAATTATATTTTTAATCTGCTTCTAGGTAGTGCTGTGGGCAACAATATGGTTGGCTTATAGCAACAAGACCCTTCTAGGTGGTTTGTAAGGTCAAAACTATTTTCATATTAATAAGAATAAATAATTCATAATAGATAAATATTGATAGATATAATTCATGTTTCCTCAATAATTCTTAAGAGTGTAAAGTAGACCTGAGACCAAATCTAAGAACTACTGACCTAAAGAATTTTGATTATCCATTATTTTTATCCCCCATTATTATGGGAAATAAGTTTGTACATTTCTAGGAAATAGACTATAGGTATCTGAAACTACTGCATTTGAGGACTGTTTGCAAAGATTTATTGCTAGGATAGAAATCAGTGAGGTTGCTACTGGGTTTGAGTCCATGAAAAGTTTAAGTCCATGAAAAGTTTGAGTCTAAATATTTTATTCCACCCTTTACTTTCTTTCAGAGCAACTGCCCACCCACATTCACATTTTCTTTATAATGATAAACATTGGGTGAAAATGTTTCAAGATCACAGTGGAGTTGCTGATAACTTTGTTTGAAAAGACAAGGCCAAATTATCACCCTTCCGAATTCCTCAAGTAGATTGTTTAAAAATTTAATTTGGTTAAACAAGGTTTTATCTTGTAAAATAAGCCAAAAAAGAATGTTTCATTACGTTTGTTTGTCAGATCAGCAAGGCAAGGCAACAGGCATTTATTAATTATTTACTATATGCCAGGCACTGTGCTAAGCACTGCATTCAAGGAGTACACAAATCTAATGGGGGAGATAACATGCAAAAAACTATATACAACCAAGATAAATCCTGGGTAAATTGGAGGCAATTTCAGAGGGGAGGGATTAGCATTTTGGGAGATCAGAAAAGGCTTCCTGAAAAAGGTAGAATTTTAACTGAGAGTGGAAGGAAGAGGGGTTGAGGAGAATCAGGACACAGAGTGGAGAAGGCAAAGAATTACTGGAATGGAGGAAGGAAGGGAACACAGCCAGTGAAAATGCTCAGTGGAAATAAATGGAGTGTCTTGTGCAAAATGGGAACAGAAATGTTTCGCATAACTTCATATATACCATCTGGAACTCAAAGTTTTAAAAACAAATATAAAAAATTGTTTTATATGTAACTAAGGGAGATAAAATATTAAATATCAAAATGGCAACATATCTGAAAACAAATTTTAAATGTTCTTGAATTATAATTGTCATGCTATTAAATAATAGAAGAAATTCTTGACAAGTCTCTGCTTTCCTTATTCTATCCTTTTAAGTATAATTAAAAAAATTTTTTTCATAACTTCATATGTGCTTTGTCAATGGGGAAGTAAGGAAGAGAATCTGCAACTCAAAATTTTAAAAACAAATGTAAAAAATTGTTTTACATGAATTGAGGGAAAGAAAAATATTAAATATCAAAATAGCAACATATCTGAAAACAAATTTTAAATGTGTTCTTGAATTATAATTGCTATGTTAGTAAATAATAGAAGAAATTCTTGTCTCTGCTTTCCTTATTCTAGCCTTTAAACTAAAAAAGTGAACAAAGCTTCTTACTACCATCATGACCCCTAATCAAATAGTATATAGCAATAGATCACAATTGTCTTACAAAGTGTTAGATTAAAATTTTTTATTTACTTTTTTGTAAGGAAGGAACTAATGAATACTGATGATATGAAGAAAGGAGTATTTTCTAAATAGGAACAAGATTTAATAATTGTACAAGTGTGAAAATCACTTGTCTCCACACTCATTATTTTTAAAGCATAATAAAAGTGTCATCAATAGACATTTCTTATGCACCTACTATGTGGCAGTCCCCATACTAAGTACTGAGAACAAGCAAAAACCAGTCCTTGCCCCTCTAGGAGCACATAATTCAATAGGGGAGAGTCAATATGCACGTTAACACTGCTTGCCTCAGTTTTCTCATCTGTAAAATGACCTGGAGAAGGAACTGGAAAATCATCCAGTATCTTTGCCAAAAAAATCCCAAATGAGATCATCAAGAGTCAGATGTGAATAGATCACAACAACATGCAAAGAATTCTGTGCAAACAAGATACACAATTTCGGAGGGAAAGTATTAACATTGCGGGAAAGGAGAATCTTGTAGAATGTAGGATTTTAGTTGTGACTTGAAGGAAGCTAGGCAGGTCAGGTGGCAGAGATAGGGAAGGAGAGAATTTCATGCATGAAGTACAGCCAATGAAGATATGCAGAATCAGGAGATAGAATGTCTTGTGCAAAAAATTGCAAGGAGACCAGTGTCATTGGATCTGAGGGGCAAGTAAGTGATTCAGTAGATAGAGAGCTTGACTTAGAGTTAGGAAAACCTGAATTCAAATCCTTGGTAGTTATGACTCTGGAAAAGACCCTTTACCTCAGTTCTTCCATTTCCTCATTAATAATAATAAAAAAAAGGACTAATAAAAGCACCTATTTCCCAGGATTGTTGTGAGAATAAAATGACATAACATTTGTAAAATGCTTTGCAAATCTTAAAGTATTATAAATGCTAGCTAGTAATAGCTGAAAGATAGGAAGGAACCAGGATTTAAAAAATCAAACAGAGGGTTTTATAAATTTGATTCTGGAGATAATAGAAAGTTACTGGGGTTTATTGAACAGGGGTTTATTGAATGGTCAGGCCTGTTTTAGAAAGATCAATTTGACAACTATGGGGGAGGATGGTCTGGAGTAAGAAGAGACTTTTGGCAGAGAGAGTAATGAGCAGGCTATTTCCATAGTCCAGGCAAAAGTTGATAAGGTTATGTACCAGGTGATGGCAGTGTCAGAAGATAGAAGATATTAAGAAGATAGAAGTACAAGAATTATTATCCCCAATTTGGCAATTGATCAGAATAAGGGAACAGTCATAGAGAGGTTAAGTGATTTGACCAAAATTCTTTGAAATTAGTCTGGGGAAAAAACATTTAAAAATTTTTTTTCTTCTGTTTCTAAGTTTATAAAATAATATTCTCATTATTCTGATAAATTTCTAATAAAATTCTGTCCAATTTGAGTAGCAGTTTCAGTTGTGGAAGCATATTTTTTGAAAGTGTATTTAAAAACTGAAAATATGCTCTAGACTATTAAAGGATCCTTTCTTTAACTCCCAGTTTGAATAAAAAAAGAAATGAATTAAAAATGATAGCCAAAAATGCCTTCATCAGGAAATATTAAGGATATTGATTCATCTAAAAGATAATCTCTTCTTCTCTATCTCCTGAAGAAATCTTATTGGGGTCCACCCCATGAGAAAATCCAGGGGTATGCTGGAATGGACTTCCTTGAGGATGGCTAAATTTTCCTTACGAGCTTCAGAAACATTATAAATCAGCACTTGTTTAACTTTGTTGGTTATCTAGACTTAAGAAAGTGATAAAGAAAATGTTAATAATGAAGATTAAACTTTAAAATGTGTCCTATGTACTTTTTTTCCTGAGCTGATTGTAAAATACTAGCACACTTGTTTCTATCCTATTCTTTAGGGCTCCTATACAGCTTAGGTTTTCAATATTGATCTCTGGGAGAAACTCTATTCATTCTTTGAGGGGCATAGGAAGATACATAGACTTTGTTCAACTTTTGAATGTTAACCCAGAAATGTATTGTTACATGTCTTGATTTTCTTCCTTGAGATTTCTATAAAAAAATCTAAACTTATTTTTGGGTAAAGACATTTTGGAAGGCATAACAAAATTATTTTTTTGGATATCTTGATGTCTTGGAATTAGACTAATCTTAAATAAAATTATTTCTGGAAGACTAGATCCTAAATTTTAGAATGCAATGTTTCCTTTAACATTATTAAATTAGAAATACATAGAATATGGATCCATTGACAGATTCTTGAAAAGGCCAGGCTAATAGCATTTAAAAGGATTCAAAAGATTGACCATCAGGTATAAAATAGATCAACTTGTTTATCTCATGAAGAGTAGAGATTTATAAAAGAAATCCTTAGTCATTATCTCTTTTGGAAACCCATCATGAATTCAAAATGTATTGGTGCTAGCTTCTAATTCTATTTCTTTGAGTCATTCTTAGTGGGATACACTTATTTTCTTAATTGCTTAAGGATGTTGAGGAGTATACCAATTGCTTTATTTCCTTCAAGATCATTTTGTCTATATGTTAACTAGGTGACACAGTGGTTAGAGTGCCAGACTTGAAGTCAAGAAGACCAGAATTAAAATCCAATTAAAGACATTTATTATCTATGTGAACTCAGCTTTTTTCTATCTTAGGTTCCTCAATTGTGAAATGGAGATAATAGCAGATAATAGCAACCTTATAAAGCTGTTACTGTAAAGCCCTTAGCATAGTGTCTGGCACATAGTAGGTACTGTATAAATACGTATTCCTTTCCCCCTTCCCCTTTCTTGTAAATATGGAACTCCTTTGTTTTCCTTTAATTGTCTGTCTAATGGGAGGAATAGTTTTCATTTTCCCACTTCTTGACATAAAATAAATTCTTATTGTTGACATAAAAACAACTGAACAAAGAACAATCTTGCAACTAATTGACAATGAACTAACATACAAATGAACCAAATGATTTAGAGAATTCCTGTCTGAGATCTATGGCAAGATTTCTGAAATGTTTTCTGAAGAACAAGAGTGAGAAGAGAGTGCCTTCAGACAAGATAGAATTTGTGACAGTTGCTGCAAATGGTAGTTATCTTTTTAAACCTAGCACCAACGGTGTTTTCTTATTGCTTTACTAAGATGTCCTTTATGATAGCAAAGAAAACTCTTCTGATTTCCAAAATTTTGTTAGCTCCGTTCTATGCACCTTTTATTTACTATTATAGAGCCAGTAGGGGGAGCCTGGAGAACAAAACATTGTTGTTGTAAATCTTGAGTAAACAGCTGCGTTTTCCCCATGATTTTTGTTGATTTGGTGGGCTTCAATATTTCTGAAATATTAAATAATATTCTATTATTTTGCTAATAAAATTTTTGATATTTCTGGCTAATCCTTATGGACTTTTTGTTTTACAGCCAATATTGGGTAATATTGTAGTGAATTGTGTTTGTTACAGACACAAGTGGATGCCAACTCATCCAACCCATATCTCACAGGAATCTTTTCAACAACATTCTGGCAAGTGGTCTTCGCTCTTTTATGCCCTCTTCAGTGATAATATTTATGCAGATGATGCCCAAGTCTTGGTATTCCAAACCTCTAAGTTCAGCCTTAATTCCCTCTCTAAATTCCAGTCTTAAATTTAGCCACATTCTGATCAGCTTCTCTTGAGTTATTAGTTAGGCCTTTCAAATTTAATAAAGTAAAGAACTTGTTGTCTTTTCCCCTAAACCTACCCTATTTCCAAACTTTCTTTATTCTGTTCCCACCTTTGAATCTTAATGTCTTCTAACCCTTATCCTTATTCCTCATATTGCCTCAAATCATATTGATTCTATCCCTACAACATCTCTCGTACTTAAAATCCCCTTCCCTGCACTCATACAGCCACCATTATAGCTTGGATGCCCATGTCAAGACTATTTCAACAACTTATTAGTTGAATCCTCAGATTTGTCTGCCTTCTCTTCAATTTGTCTTTTATACAGTTGCTCATTTTACCCTTCTAAAACCCAAGTCTGATCTTGTCATTCTCTTGTTCAAGAATCTCTGGGAAAAAAAATTTCTTAGTTTGACATTTTTGTAAGCTCTTTCAAGGCTAGGACTATTCATTGTTTATCTTTGTATTTCCATCTCATAACAGTATCACACAAATAGTGGATACTTAGTGTTTGTTTTAAAATCTTTTATGATCTGAGTTCCCCATACCTTTTCAGAATTATTTCCAATTATTTTCCTCTAAATACTGTAGGTTCCAGTTAAACCGATGGCCTTCTATCTTCCACGTCTTTCTTTGCATAATCTGTTGCCTATTCCTGGAAGGCATTCCATTCTTATCTCCTATCTCTTAGAATCCTTAATTTCATTCAAACCTCAGCTCAGGAGCTACAGGAAGATTTCCTAAACTAATAATTTTTTTTTTTTAACTAATCTTCTCTCCTTCCTCAAATTCTCTTTTATTTACTTCTCTTTATCTGTTGTATTGCCTTCTAAAAAGTAAGCTTGTACTGAATATGGATCAAAACATAATATTTTCACTTTTTGTTTGTTTCTTTCTTTCTCCCTTTTGGTCTTTTTTTTTTTTTTTACATGATGACAGATATGGAAATATGTTTAAAAGAATTGCACATATTTAACCTATATCAGATTATTTGCTGACTTGGGGGGGAAGGGAAGGAGAAAATTTTGGAACCCAAAGTCTTACAAAAATGAATGTTGAAAACTATCTTTATCTGTATTTGAAAAATAAAATACTATTGATAATTTTAAAAAATAAAATGAAATAAAAAGTAAGCTCTTTCAATTTGGAACTATGCTCAAAAAGTTATCAAACTGTACATACCCTTTGTCCAGCAGTGTTACTACTGGGCTT
This sequence comes from Antechinus flavipes, assembly GCF_016432865.1. Classification (NCBI taxonomy): domain Eukaryota; kingdom Metazoa; phylum Chordata; class Mammalia; order Dasyuromorphia; family Dasyuridae; genus Antechinus; species Antechinus flavipes. Next base: position 420,882,245 of record NC_067400.1, read on the forward strand.
ATATCCCAAAGAGATTTTAAAGAAGGGAAAAAGACCCGTTTGTGCAAGAATATTTGTGTCAGGTCTCTTTATAGTGGCCAGAAACTGGAAACTGAGAGGATGCCCATCAATTGGAGAATGGCTGAATAAACTGTAGTGTATGAATGTTATGGAATATTATTGTTCTGTAAAAAATGACCAGCAGGATGATTTCAGAAAGTCTCTGGAGAGACTTACATGAACTGATGCTGAGTGAAATGAGCAGGACCAGGAGATCATTATACACTTCAACAATACTATATGATGATCAATGCTGATGGACCTGGCCCTCTTACACAGTAAAAAAAAAAAAAAGTAAGCTCCTTGAAGGTAGGGACTTTTAGGAGTATTTTTTCTTTGTACCTGTAGCACCTAGCATAGTGCTGTCTATATGGTGGATGCTTACAGAATTAACTTGTTCAAATCACAATTCCCAAGCATTTTATCCCATCAACTGAAGGATAAGTGATGGACTTATGATGCAAAATAAGATATTTTGAAACTTGATCAATGTGGAAACTTGTTTTTGTTTGACTATGCATGGTTATTATCAGTGCTTTTCTTTTCTTTTTTTTTCTTTTTCCATTTGGAGAGTGGATATGGAAATAGAAATAGGATTGCAAAAAAGGGGAAAAAAAGAAAGCAGATAATTGAAGCATCTTTAAAAAATCAGAGAAGAGAACAAAGAGTTGCAGACAAGTAGGGTGATTATAAAAGTTATACTTTACATACACATAATAAACTTATTTTTAAATAAATGTAAACTTTAATAGAGAAAAAGTGAAATAAATTGATCATGTAGCTTCTGATTAAGGGGCAACCCATTTGCTTTTGGATACAATAATCATTGTTAATTTTTCCTTTATTTCAAGTTAAAGTTTATGTTTCTATCAGGCAGAATGATTTGAACCTCTAATCTTTATAGCGCTCTTTCATATATTTTCTCAGATACCACTTCTGTCCTTCTCACCTTTCCTTCCCTCCTACTCAATACTTTTCTTCTCCAGACTAAACAGCCCCCACTTCCTTTAGTATATCCTTTTATTACATGACCTTCAGGCATCTCACCATCTTTTGGAATCATTCCAGTTTGTTAACCCCATTCCTGAAATGTGCCTTCCACATCCAAACACAATATTCTATGTGTTGCTAAGTAAGGCAGAATATAGGGTCTTATCACTCTGTTAGACTGGTTGCCTATCATCATTTTCAATCATATATTCTACCTCATCAGTGAAAAAATATTAAGCAAGCATCCCCAATATAGTGTATATTTATAATATGTATGCAAATTGTTTATAATGTTACTGTTATAAGCTAACATTTATAGATTATAAAATATATGCACATATAATCATACTGATTATCATACATGTTATAAAATATAAAAAGGATGAGATAAAGATGAAATAATATTTTATAAGAAACCATCATACTTTATTTATTTATTTAAAACTTAGATACAAAGTAGGAAAAGGAAAAAAAAAATTGCTATATGGACAGCAGAACATGAGAAGATTTCAATATAAAGCAAAAAATTTCCAGTTTAAGAAAGCCTGTATAATAAATACTACACATTGTGTTCATAGCTGCCTATCTTTGTTTTGCTTTCTTGTAGATTTTCTTTTGCTTTCTGTTATGCACTTTTTTACTTTTTTCCCTTCTTCCTCCCCTCCCTGAAAAAGTCTACAATTAAGCATATGTGTGTATACACAAACTCATGTACACACACATGCACATGCATATATACCCTCCTATAAGTGCCCACATCTAACAGCATTTCTGCACCAGTGCTTCGGTACTCACAGAGCTGGCAGTATGCTTGTCCTTCTCACCCAGGGTCATATCCCTTATCAGCAAAGGTTCCCTCAATCTTTCCCCTCCTCCACACTTTCACTTGAGGAAATCACTTTGAGTGCTATGTGGAGGATAGATTTGAGTAGAGAGAGACTTGAGGCAAAGAAACCAAATAGGAGGGACTAAAATAGACAAGACAAGGGAAAATGATATAGGGTGGTGGCTGAGTGGGCAGAGAGAAAATTGACATAAGAGATGTAGAAGACAAGGAAGGTTGAAGTTATGAAAACTGGATGACACAAGAGTGTTGGGTTCTATCAACAATAGTAGGAAAGTTTGGAAGAAAGGTGGTTTGGGGAGTGGAGATAGCACATGATGTTTCTGATTCAGATCCCAGTCCACTCTTGCCCATTAGTTCTGGGTGGCTTCATCCTACCTCACCTAAACTGAAAATGTCAGGAGCAGTTTTCTTACTCATGAGTCACTGTCCACAGAACACAGTTCTCTGAGAGGTGATCATGAAGTGATACGTGTAGGGAGTGAGGTCAGATTTTTCCCAAGAGCATCTGCAAATGCTGCTGTAATTGTTAGGTTTGATTGTAGCTGACGAGGAGAAGACAGCAGCAGCCAGAGGTAGGGAGTGTGTTTGCCCAGCAGGGGGAAGGGGTAGAATGGTGGAATATTAGGTGAAGGGAAACTATGATTGTGTTAGAGCCAATTTCCGCAATGGCTATCCCACAAAAGATGGGTTCTGACCTATATTTCCATCCTCCGGTTGGTTAATCACATATGCCATATAGTCAGGGTATATTTCCCCTGGTCCCACACTTTGGCATAATTGTACTAGCTTATAAGTTCTATACTTCTATAAGTTGTGTTTTATCTAAACTTTGTCTTTTTTTAAGAACCTATCACTGTATTAGGCCTTTACATGACTTGAAATGAAATGGGTATTACACTTTGGTTTTAAAATAATTCAAATAATAATAGCCCACATTTGTATAGTATTTTAAAGTTGGTAGGTGCTTTCTTGATATCAGCAATCTTTTGCGCTCACTCTCTGGATGATCTCTGCCATCCCAAACTCCAGAATTGTTTCTCATCATGAAGCCCTACCTAATCACATTTGTTGATATGACAACAGTTACTTCTCATTGGGTTCCCTGCTTCCCCAATCCAAGCACACACACACACACACACACACACACACACACACACATACCTGGCAGGGGTCTGACCTTGCAAGTCATTTCCCTCACTTTGATATTAAACTTCTATTTGATCCCTGACTTTGCTGTCTCTTGCCAGGTCTGTTGGGCTATTCACAGGTTAGAAGTCAGTTCCATTTGATTGGCATTAATTGGTTGCAAAAGTGGGATTGAACATGCAACTTGGTCATTGGACTCTGGTACCAGAGGGAATAGAATAAGTGCCACCAAAGATTTCTTATTCTGGAGTCTGACCTCTCCTCCCCTCAAATGGTCTGGTGAATCCTCCACCTTTTTCCCTGCTCAAATCCTTTAAACAGTTAGGTAGCTGAGTGGCTGGAGACCTGGAATCAGGAGGACCTAAGTTCAAGAAGCTGTAACCTCTTCAGTGGCCACACAGTAAAATGGTCTAGGTGACAGGGAGATGGCTGAAGCAGGGGCTGTGGAGTACTTAGAGCTTTGTCTTATGTTAAAGACACCAAGTTCATCCACTTCTTTCTGTGTTACTGACTGTTGTGTTGGCCTTCAGTGACTTTTGAGAGTGAGGCTGCTGACTTTGTGCAACTCTGCCTTACTTAAAATCCAATTCACCTGAAAAGTCAAGACATCACCTGCTATATCATTGGTCCTTTTCCAAAACAAAAGACCAGTAACAGCTGTGTGATCATGGGAAAATCACTTAATCTCTAGTTTGCCTTAATCCACTGGAGAAGGATGGCTAAGTTACTCCAATTCTTGCCAAAAAAAAAAAAAAAAACCTCATGTATGGTATTTGCATGATGTGATCCACAGGGCCACAAAGACTCAGACAGGACTGAATAACTAAACACCAGCAATGTAAGACTGAAGCTATAGATTGCTAATAATGAGCTTGCTATAATATTATGATATCCATAGCTAGAAGTTCAAAGCTGGATGGTACCTTCTTAGGAAGCCTCTTTTTTAACACTTTAGTTCTCACAAGAAGAAACTGAGCCCCATGAAGTTTCAGTCTTTTGCCCAAGAATACATGTTGTGCTTGAACCTAGGTTCTTTGTTTAAAATTCTATGAGAGAAATGATTATACAATGTGTGTGTGTGTGTGTGTGTGTGTGTATGTGTGTGTTTGTGTGGTTGCAATTTTATTGATCTCAGCAATTCTCTAGGAATTCCAAAGATAGCTAAAAGGTGTTCCCAATTCCCCCAGGTCCTGGGCTACCCAAAACATTCTTGTTTTGGATTACTACATCCAGAAACTCCTGGGGGATCAATCCCAATCTTCTGTTTTGGACTATTATTATTCATATTTATCTTGGTCTACCTTGCTTTCAGGCTACCCTCTTGACAAAATTGCTTAATTTCATATGTGAGCCATATGGGGTTCTCATAGGGAAACCTTTGTCAAAATCCTATATAAATCTTTTAGAATCTGGGAAGAGAAAGCCACTTCTTTCCTGATGAACGCTCTCCTCAAACAAACAACCTTATAAACTTCTTTCTAAAACTATTTTGGATTTTGGGGTCTGTTCTCATGAACAACAACCTAGTACTCTTTCTAGTCAGCATTCCTATTTTCCCCTCTCACCCACGTTATCTTACATCTCTGTTCTTTTTGGTTTCAATAAAATAGGATGCTTTATCATCCTCTTGGTCTTTGCCTCAGTTTTCTCATCTTCAATATTAGATTGCTTTTATTTTGGGGACTATAGTCCTCTGAATATTGATCAAAGTAAATGATGTATACAAGCTAAAATAATTCATTATACTGGATCAAGGATAGGTGACTTAGGCCACTGGTATGGTCAAGTGATTCCTGAGGCAATTTGGGATGACATTCTACTCCTCATTAAATTATAATTCGTGTTGTACAATAGACCTTTAAATTTATAAATAAGGCCAGGAAGAATATTTTCTATGAAGGGAAGTTATTCCAAATACATACATTATGTATGGGGTTACATAAGATGCCTTAGTGTCTGTCATCTGGAAGCCATCTACCTAAAATTTAATTGATGAAAATTAGTCTGTAAATTTAGAATTTGTAATGACCGTTGGTGGCTTTCACTGAGCTGTGAGTATTTATCCAGCATCATCCACAGAGACAAATACTACTAGATAACATATCCTTCAATTTTCCAAGATTTATTTTTAATTCCATTTCCATGCTCACTAAGCAACCATTTCCCAGAAACATTGATAATAATCATGGTTCATGTTTACATAGTGCTTTGTAAATTCTGGGCAGCTAGGTGGACTAGTGGTTAGAATGCCAGACCAGTAGTAAGGAAGACTAATCTTTCTGAGTTCAAAAATCTGTCTTCAGACATGTACTAGCCCTGTGACCCTGGTCAAGTCTCTTAATCCTTTTTGTCTCAATTTCCTCATCTGTAAAATTAACTGGAGAATGAAATAGTAAACCACTCTTAATATCTTTTCCAAGAAAACCCCAAATGGGGTTATAAAGAGTTGGATATTACTGAAATGATTGAATATATTTTTGAATCTTACTGATACTTGTTCTAACAACTCTTGAAATAGAGTTCGATTGATTTCCAAGTTAAAAACAAGGAAACTGAGATATTAAAAATGAGGAAATTGAGACTCAGGTTAAATTACTTGTCTCCTACTAATGCAGCCATTTTGGTGAATAATTTGGAGCTGCCCAAAAGGCTATAAAACCATGCATACCCTTTGATCTAGTGTGCAGCTATTAGGTCTTTATCCCAGCAAGATCATAAAAAAGGGAAAAGGACTCACATATGCAAAAATGTTTGTAAGAGCTCTATTTGTAGTGGCAAAGAATTAGAAAATGAGTAGATATCCACCCATTGGGGAATGGTTGAATAAGTTATGGGTATATGAAAGTAATGGAATATTATTGTTCTATAAGAAATGATACATAGACTGATTTTAGAAAAGCCTGGAAAGATTGATTTATATGAACTGATGCTGAGTGAAGTGAGCAGAACCAGGAGAACATTGTACACAGCAATGACAAGATTGTGAGATGATTTACTATCATCAACTGTGATAGACTTAGCTATTCTTAGCAATTCAGTGATCCAAGGCAATGTCAATAAAATTTAGTATAGAAAATGCCATCTGTATCCAGAGAGAGAGAACTATGGAGGCTGAATGTGGAACAAAGCATACTGGTTTTTTACCTTTCTTTTCTTTCTCATGGTTTTTACCTTTTGTTCTGATTTTTCTCTCCCAAGATGACTCATATGAAAATATGTAAAAAGTGAATGTACATGTAAAATCTAAAAAAAAAAAAAAAAAAAGAAAAAAGAAATAAACAAGTTAATTGTCCACAAACATATAGTCACTAACTAGGAGATTAGATTTTTCTGAACCCCTAATCTGAACATATTTGAAGAAAAGCATATAGACATAATTCTAACCCTATACTCATCTTGGAGATTGGAAAAAAGATCCTACAGCCTTGGTGGTCCTGAATCTTGAGTCTTACTCTCCTTTTCCCTTGCTCATTCACTTCTCCAACCCCTAGGTGAGCATCTTCTTTAAGATGACTAAGCCAGATCTCAGACCATCTTTCTCTATGACATCCTTGATACACACACACACACACACACACACACACACACACACACACACACACACACACACACACACACACACACACAGCCTAAACACCCTAAGAAGTAATGTATTTAAACTTCAACAAAAGAAGATATAGTGTTGAGGACCATGCCTAAGTACGAAACCCAGAAAGCCTGTAAAGGGTATAAGGGATTGTACCATTAAAGGATGGTCAGTTCTCCTAAAGCCCTCACAGCTGTGAATCTTAACACACTTGAAGGAACTGTAAATCAGCCTTTACTGACAACAGATGTTTGTGAATTGGGAATGAAATAAATTGGAGGCAAGACGGAAGAGGAGAGAGGTCAGAGAATGCAACCGCCTGTCAATCTCCTTGTATTGTTATCATCCTCTCACTTGAAGGGATCTGTTCTGCTGGTTGGATTTAGATCCCCAGCAGCCACTGGCAGGTGGCTCCCATAACATCTAGCAGCCACTAGCAGGTTGTCCTGTAACAATATAGATATTGCATACTGTATTAAAACTTAACCGGCTTTTCTGAGGCATCTCTCATGGAGCTGGATATGTGCTGTCATCCCTTGCTGAAGAATATGTACTTTGTGAAAGTGACCAGATGAATGATCTAGGCTAGCACTGCTGGAGCAACAAAAACAACATCCCAAATTTTTACATCTTTTTTTTTCCTGCAAATCTTTCATATGTCCAATCAATGATGGAAAAACTGAGAAAAGAGGTTATATAACTTATTTAAAGTTAAGAATTAGCATGAAATCTTGCTAAGAATCCAAATACTTTGACTCTTCTTTGTATTCAATCACTTTGCTTCATTTAGGCAAATTTTATAATGCTTGAAAAGACTAACAAGGGAAGCATATTATTATATGCATATTTTTAATTAATTTTTTTTTTTGGCCAGGCAATTGTGGTTAAATGACTTATTCAGATCCACACAGCTAGGAAGTGTTAAGTGTCTGAGACTGAATTTGAACTCAGTCCTCCTGACTCCAGGATCATGCTTTAACTACTGTATCATCTAGCTGCCCCCTTATATTTAATTTTTTAAAAGAGAATAGGTAACCAGACTACTCTAAATACCATCTACTAGCAGTGTAATATAATTATAGCTAAATCTATATAACATGGATTTTTTAATTGGCTATAAATGAAAAATTTTAAAATTATAATTTAAATATAGGAGGGAAGTCTGTTATTTAAGAGTATAAATGAAAAAATTTTAAAATTATAATATAAATACAGGAGGGAAGTTTATTATTTAAGAGTATAATTGTGAATATTTTTATAAAGTGAATAATACATATTAGAACATGTGTAAGTAGGTTTGTGGAAAGCAGGTTATACCTGTGAAAGCTTACATTTGTTTAGCACTTTACAATTTACAAAGTTCTTTACTGAAAACAGTCTTTTGACCAGAGACATCATAATATACATTTTACAGATAGATTGAGGCTAAGAAAGGTTAAATGTTTTGTTTATAATTACATACCTAGTAAATATCAGAATTGAGATTTTAAACCATGTTTATGGCTCCCAAATTCTCTAAATTACTCCTTAATTTTATAGCATTTGAGAAGTTTGTATCATTAGAAAATAATTATGTCTTATTTCAGAAATAGAGATAATGAAATAAGGAAAAATCACATTTCTGGATAGGATGGACTATTTCATCTCTTCTCTTTATGCTCTCATTCTCCTCAAAATACATCTCTAATTTTATTTGCCAGGAACCCCTTTTGAGGGGAAGGTGCCCATTTTGGTAGGTTAGTAAACCTCTTTCAGTTCTTTACCTTAAGGATATAAAAAATAATACTAACTATATTTGTGGGGTGCCCATTCTGATACATTTTTTCAAATAAACCCAATTGTATAGGCCAAGGAGAAAATTATTGAATAAGAAAATTATATATGTAGAAGATAATTACATATAACCCAGTATTACTAATATGGTCAATATGTACCTCTCCCTGGGATTGCTATTAAATATCTTAGACTGCTTTCAGTACTTTATTTGCTTGCCTCCTCCTTGACTCATGATGGGAATACAAAAAAAATAAATTTGGAGTTATTGTGAAGTCACTCCCAGAAAGGAGTGATGGACACTTTAACAGTCTATGATATAAGCATTTACTCTGGACCAAGTCAAAGTTAGCAGACCTCTTGCCTTTAGTGGCCCATCATCATCAGGGGTTCTAGAGAAAATCTAATTAAAAGACCTGGGAGTGACTCTCTTAAGTTTTGATAATATTAAAAGAAGGAAAAGAGAAAGGAAGAGGAATTTATAGGAATGAAGGGGAAGAGAAAGAATGAGGAAAATTAGATTACATAATCACAAATAAAAGTTTTTATATAAACTAGAAGGAATGGGGAGAATGGGCAAAATTGGAACTTCACTATTCTCTGAAACCACAGGAATTCTGATCAATATAATGACCAACCAGAATTCCAGAGGACAAATATCCAGAGGATATGCTACCCACCTTGTGATAGAGGAATGAAGGATTCAGAGTGGAGAATTTATATATGTGTGTGTGTGTATGTGTGTGTGTGTGTGTGTGCATGTGTGTATGTTTATACATGAATATTTATACATGTGTATTTTTATAAATATCTATTTTATATATCTTTTCATGTGTACCTATATGTGTATGTTTGTATTCTTTTAAGCATGGCCAATGTGGACAATTGTTTTACTTGACTATATATGTTTGTAACAGAAGTTTAATTTTCTTTCATTCTCAATTGAGTATGAGCAGTTTTTTTTCTGAATCAAAAAAACGAAATAAAAAAATTATTGATTGAGTGACCTCTAGGAGTGCTGGAAGAATAAACTGTTTTACACATAGAAGAAAACAGAAGTTAAAGATACAAATGGATGTGTCAAACAATAAAAACATGAAACCCTGAGGTATTTGATCATCATCTTATAGAGTACAATCCAGAAAAGAACATTATCATAGACCCAGCATGCCAAATGTTACTCAGTTACTTTAGTAGTTAATGATTTGCAGATCATCAATGAAATGCTATCAATAGAGAACACTGAGATGTAAGGAGGCTCAGAACTTATTCTCCCAATCTTCCCTTCTCACCACACAAATTGGAAGACTGGATTCCCAGAATGATACTTCTGTGCCATCTGAAAATTTCATCAGGGTTCTAGGGTTATTTCTGAGGGTCAGATTTTTTTTCTAATACAAATGGCTTGAACCTCCAAGTTTCTCTCTAATGTTAATTACTCAATGCTATCTAATATTACCTCAATATTATTGATTCCATTAATAAGTATCTAACAATCATTTTTTCCAATTGATATGTAATTAATATCAATGAGATTTTTTAAAGGAATATTTATTGAAAATAGCAAGGTATTGTAGTGGATAGAACACCAGTCCTGGAGTCAGGAGTACTCAGACATTTATTAGCTGTATGACCCTAGGCAAATCCTTTAGGCCTGATTGTGAAAGAAAAAATAAAGGATAGAAGGAAGGAAAAAAGAAAGAAAAGGAGGGAAGAAAGAAAAAGAAAGGAAGAAAGAAAAGAAGAAAGAAAAGAAAAGAAAAGAAAAGAAAAGAAAAGAAAAGAAAAGAAAAGAAAAGAAGAAAGAAAAGAAAAGAAAGAAAAGAAAGAGCAAGGAAGAAAAGTACTAACATATTTGTTCTCCCCTGTTCCTACCAAATGAGGGCACAATTTTCCCTCTATCACCTATGTCTTCGAGGAGAGCAGTCTCAAACTCAAACTCATACATGAAACAAAACAAAACAAAAAAAGCAAAAAATACTGCAAAGCATTCACCTACCAATCATACTTCTGAGGGCAGCATAGCTAACATAGAAAATCTCTCACAGGAAAAGACATCTCAACTGCCAGATCTATCTGCTTCTGGGCTGGTTCAAGCAGGTCATTCCTTGAGATGCTTCCTATGTTTGGCTGCTGGACTTGTAATTTTTCTACTTTTTTGAGATCTTACAAGCAAAGGAAAGAAAGCATAAATGGGAGGTAGCCCCATTACTGATACAGTCTTGCCTAGGAGAGGCTCACAGAGTTCAGAGAAGTGTTTTCCTTTGTATCCAACAGGAAAGAAAAGAAAAGATTTAGTTTCTAAAGTGATGTTTGCCTACACATTCAGTTCTAGCTTACCAGACAGTTAAAATTCATTTACAATCACATAATAAGCCAAAAGAAAACAGTAAAAAATACTTGCACATGCCCAAAGGAGAAGGTATGGTGATATGGTGACCCATTCCATCTTTCTGGGAGCAGGTTCTTCAAGCATGCATTGGGGTTGTCATCAGGCAGAACATACTCTAAAGACAGAATTCCCACTGGCTAGTTCCCTATTATAGAGACATGAAGATCTTTTTTAAAAGGTTCCCAGCCTCTTTTTAAATTAATGAGAGACAGACAGAAATAGAGAGACAGTGACAGAGACAAAGAGACAGAGAGAGATAGAGAGAGAGTCACGACAGATAAAGACAGAGACAGTAGACAGAGAGAGAGAGAGAGAGAGAGACAGAGACAGAGAGAGAGAGACAGACAGAGAGATAGAAACAGAGAGCATCAGTTAGTTATAGAGCTTCAGAAGCTCAGTGAGCTCCTTGAGAGGATGGATTGTTTTTTACATTTCTTTGCACCTCTAGTACATAGCACAGGGCTTGGCTGCTTATGTAATAGATGCTCAGTAAATGCTTGTTCTTTCTCTTTTCTCACCACCTTCTAATTGAATACTGTAACTTATGCCATGAATGGGATGATGAGAAGAGTCATGCCATATGAAAGTGGAATCATTTGATTAGCAAAGAGTAGAAGAATCAGGGAAAAGAACAAAGGCTAGAACTCTCTGATTTCAAAGAAATCTTTGAATTTCTAAAATCCAGTTTCTACACAAGTATACAATGAAACTCATTACTTTGTGTTCCAAATAAAGAACCAAGTTCTTTGGAAAAAAGGGAAACCAGTAAAAAGCAAAGCAAAACAAAATTTAAAAGTTCTATAGATATTTAAAATAGTGAATGCCTCCTGTGTTTTTGATTTTGTATAGTTATAATTGTTATAATTAGAAAGCAAGATTTGATTGATCTTAAGTATAACTTAAGGCATAGGAAGATTCTTAGCCATCATAATGCAGTCAGTTTGGTAAAGACAGTAAAATGAAGACAATAAAAGTGAACTATTATGTTTTAAAGGTTTTTACCTAGAAGAATTAAATATTATCCATTAGTTACGCAAACCAACAAGCATGTCAGTTAATCAAGATTATACTTTAATATTGTTTATAAGTCAAAATATGCTTGCATTTATGTACTGCACAAAAAAGAATATGGTGCAAGAAAGTAATTTACATTATTAGGTTTTAATTTGTTAATATTTGTGTATTAAAACTTCTCATTAAAGATAAATTACATAAAAAAGAATGCCTCTTGATAAGGGAAGTAATATATTTCAAGAATTGGTGGATAGCCAGGAAAGGGCATTATTATGAGTTAAGAGACAAAGGCAGAGAGAGAAAGAGACAGAGATAAACAGAGAGGCAGAGAAAGAAGGAGGAAAAGAGTGGGAGGGAGGGAAAGAGAGAGAAAGGGAGAGAGAATCTGAAGGAAAATAAGATGCTTATTGATCACATTTATGTATTGTCAAACTGTCTAGAAAGTTCCTCAGCTTCTGTGCTTTGCTTTATAGTAATTTGTAGCTCCTTTGATCCTGCATTTTATCTCAGAGCTTTCTTGAACTTTGCTGTATTTTTCAGACTGGTCTCTAAGTGTGTCTGGTTTCAATTTCATCATTGGTAATCATTACTTCATCTCACTGAAACAAAATGAGAGAGGGAAAATGAGAGGAACAGGTTGGGAAGGTAGTAATAATATTAACTTGGGCAAACAGCTAGAGAATTTTCATCTATTAAAAAAAATTCCACCCTGATCACTTAAAAAGTTATTGATGGGCAACTTTATAAGACTGTAAGTTACCAATGAATTGTATATCTGCATTGGTAGAAGATGTCTCTATGCTGAGAACTTCTCATCCTAATAAAATTTTGAGGATCATAACTTACCAAATGGATCTAGTGAAAGATTTATTAGACTATAGATGTATGTCATTTATCTCTCTGGTATCAATTTTCTTTTTGTAGAAAGGATATGGCAAAGTAGTGTAGCAAATTAAAGAACCAGCCTTGGGATTGGGAAATACTCAGTTTTGACTTTGACTATGTGACCCTCTGCAATGGAGGTTAAATCATTTAGTTTCCAAGAGCCCCATATAATTCTCTAAGAATGTAAACTTCAGAAGAATTGCCCATCTGTATCAGTGGTGAGAGTTTCCACACTAAAAATCCCATGTCTGGGAAAAAAATATTTGAGAAGAGTCTGAGGAAACAAAAACAGGCCCTAAGTATCACTGGTTTGAGAAAAATAAGTTGTCTCTCTTGGGCTAGAATAGTGAACAGAATTCTGTTCCTTCATCTACTATGGGATGATCTTTAGTGTTCTTTAGGCTGCAAGAACAGCTATGTTATCCCCATCTCTCTGGCGGCAAGGTAATCAGGAGCAGCTGGACCTCCCCAAGCATCCTTAGACTGCAGAGAATAATGGACCTAATTCCAAGAGCCCTGAAAGGGAGCTTGAGTGGCTGAAGTTCCTAACTTAAGTTACGTTGTTTTATTTTACAAACAATTGTTTTAAATCAAAACGTAAATTAGGTTCTGGCTTGAGGCCCAGCTCTGAAAGAAATTTACAGGAAAATATTTGTTCTTATCCTAGGACCATTTGAAGGACAGGGTCTGAATGAAGCAGGATTTGGAACACTGTCAATTGGTTTGGACACACAATTAGTCCGCTTTGATGATTGTGGAGGATCATTTGAAACAAATCTCAGACCTATGAATTCATTTCTTTAAGATATTTTAGCATTTTTGGCACTCACACTGGATATGTTTATCTTTTAGTAGTATAACCATTACATTTCTTCATCATCATGGGGTACATTTTCCCCCACTATTTGTATTGAAGTTTATATATGCCCTGAGTGTTTCTGTTTGAGTTATTAATCATTCATTGACAGTAGAAAGTCAGATTGCTTGCTTAGCTGAACATTATTTTTAAGAAACCAGATGTTGCTAAATGTTATAGCTATACTTTATAGGGTGGGCAACTTTACCAATTAATATGTGAAATAGATGTGTGTGATTTATAATAGAAAATGTAAATCATCTGTTGGCACTAAGTAATATAAAAGAACAATTGCTTATACAATAATTTGCATAATTGACACAAAACTCTTTAATATCCCAGTCTTGATGCATTCTCATTGGAATGAGAAAACTCTGTTGTTTATTTTTGGACTTTGACCAAATGATTTATCCCTCTTTCAATTCTTAAAGTTCTCCATTTTTTCCTTCTTTGAAAAGGGTCTGACAATTATTTGAATAAACTGTTTCTATGAGCTTCTGGTCTGAGCTTTGTAAGTCTGAGGTTAGAAGAATTCTACCTATTACATTTTTCAATTACTCTTTGTAGCCTTTCCTATAGCATGATTCCATACACTGGCATTATGAAGAAGTCTAAAAAGTTCCTATCTCTCCACTTGTGGAGGACCAAAAAAATCTGTCCCTGAAAAGCCAAAGCTAAAGGAGAATGATGAAGACCAATCCCTTATGCTAGATTTGTTTAAAACTGAGCATTTATCAGTATAATTGCCCAAATGTTTTTAAATCAATAGTTTTGAATTACCAGTCATTTATTCTCAATAATCTAAATCAGGCAAATACTACATACATATATGTGACTTCAATTTACTGTAGATCTGCATATCAACTTGAATCACTAGAAATCTTGGGAAAAAATGAAAAGTTTCACTCATTTTAACAATTTTGAGTCAAAGTTGGAATTTGGTAAAGAATCTTAAGATTTTTCCTTTAGTAATTCAAAAAATCTGTGATTTAATTAGGGCAGGTACTCTCTTTACCAAAAGAGACTGAAACCTATCCATTCCCTAGATAGTTTCATGAGTTGTGTGGTTAAAAAATAAAAACATACAGTAAAACCAACAGTTAATGCCTGATGTTCAGTAATGAGTTTTTGGATACTGAGGTAGTTTTTTCCTCAGATGATAAGCACAATCTGTACCTGTGCTATATTCAAATGATCTCCCTAGAACTTTCAAGCTGCAGGCATGGGCCTTGAGAATCCAGAGTCACCTTTGCATCATGTTAAGGTAACAGCAGAATTTCAGTGAACAATACAAACATATTGAAATATGACAGCACCTCATTTAACCTTGCATTTATTTAATGTGTAATTCCCATAAAGAGCATCAGTGGGGCCAAGGTTTATGTTGATAACATCACAGCCAACTATAATTATAGAATCATACATTTAGAGACATCAGGGATTATAGACATCATCTAGTTCTGGGGTCCTTAACCTGGAGTCCTGAGAATCCTAAATGGATAGATTTTAGGGAATCTGTTAACTTCTTTGGGGAAAAATTGCATCTTTATTAGCATTTTCTTTAATTATTTTAAATCATTCTAAAACAGAGTGCATAGGTTTCACCAGACTGCTAAAGAGGTTTATGACATAAAAGGTTAAGAAACCCTGCTCTTGTCCATCCCTTTCATTTTATACAGAACATAAATAATACACATATGACTGTTAGGGTATTCACAGAGAATAAGATATGCTGTCAGGCAGGATTAAAGCAACACTAATGCTGACACAATATTTCAAGGTACAAATATTGCTTGCATAATAGCTAACCTAATTATTCTTTGCTTTCCCCTAATTTCTATTTGAGACTATTCTAATGATCTAAGAATCAAGTAAGCTCTTATTAATTAGATTTTCCTAAACCAGATGTCATAATTTTTCATTCTATTATCTTTAGTCCTCTAAACTAAGATTTGGCTAAATATTTAAGTTGTTCATTTTTTCCTCTTATTTTATTTTCCTCTTAGGTTGCTTGCAACTATCCAGTTAAACTGAAGCTTCTTATCCCATGATCCATTTCCCTTTGCCCCACTCTCAGACCTCCATTGGAAGAGAGACCCTGGCTCAATTATAGTGGAAAAAATTCTTATGGTTGCTCTGTGGCATAAAACACAGTGTTCTTGGCAGGGTTGAGATCAAGCACTCTCATGATTGATGAGGGGAGTTCTTTCCCCTTAGAAAACATCTTAGCAACGTTCTTCTCCAAACTCTAGTTTGAGCTTGCCCTGGAATCATAATACCGAATTTGTGATACCACAGTTGCTTTCCTGGCAATAGACTATGGTACTATTGACAGAAGACACAGACTTCATTGTAGGATCAAACAGGGAGAGAATAAAGGGTCTGAGAGAAAAAGAAAGGTCCTAATCAAGTAGAGTAGCCTCAATGAGAATACAAAAAAAGTGGAAAAAAGTTAAATGTTCTCAAGTTCGTTTTGGTTTCAATCTCTTCAATCAAAATTCTAGCTTAACAATGAAAAAAGCTTAATTTATAGATGTAAGTAATAGATTGTTTGATAATTGGTGTGCTTTTGTAATGAAAATCTAACCTGTGAGAGGCTTCTTAAATCATGAGATATGGCTGAATTTTAAATCTGCGTCTCAATCAGTTTTTGAGAGCCTTTATTTTTTTTTCTTCTATTGAGGGTTAGTAACCCATGGTAAAAATTCAGGGCTGCAGAAATTATTTTTTCTTCAGAACCCACAATAACAGTAAATTTCTTTAAAGGAGAAAAAAATCTCACCTTCTTTTAAAATGTCAATGCACAAAATAAAATAACTCACTTCACATTTATATTTATTATAGCTAATTGAAATGTAGAAGGATGAGAAAGCATTTTCCCTTATTAGTATCATATTGTAGGCATTTTAATCCAAATGAAGAGAAGAGAGATACATGGAATAAGTCACTAAGAGACACATAGGAATATTCCTTCCCCCAACAAATAGCAAAGAAGAGAAATTTTGAAATAAAGGCAGAGGCCATAACACAAAGACCTACAAAGACAAAGACAAATGGGGAAAAGAGAAAGCAGCTTATTGCATGGGAAGAGTATTCAGCTTAAACACATAGAATTCTAATGTGGCTCTGCCAAGTATATACCCAAGTGTCCCTTGGGTCACTTTAGCTTCTTCATCAATAACATCCAAGTTCCCTTCTGGACCTATGAACCTACAATCACCATCTTGTGGCCTTTTCAGGCATTGCTGCTAAAAACTTAAAACTAGCTTTTTTCCAACTCTAAGTACAAATAAAGATTTTGATCCTTGGTACCTGCCTTGAAAGATCTCCATCCTTAGTCTAAATCAGAGGTTATTAACCTCTTTTTGTGTCATAGTCCTCTTTAGCAGGCTGATAAAGCTTCTGAAATTCACAGAATGTTTTTAAATGCATATAACAAAATACATAGGCGCCAGAGGAAACCAAATATAAGGATTAAAAAAAATAAAAACAACAAAGTTCACGGACCCCAGGTTAGGAACCTCTGTCTAAATGCTGCTAGGTAATTGAATATTAAGAAATAATCAGATGACTGAATTTTTAAGTTTTATCTTAGCATTTGGCACAATTTTGACTCTAGAATTTGTTTTAACATGCCTCATTTGTTAAAATTGGGATCAATAACATTCAGTGGTTATATCTAAATGATTTAAAATACTGTATTAAGTATAATACAGACTTTACTTTTTCAATAAAGCCTTGAACTTCACATTGACTAGAAAACTTATTGAAAAGTGAAAAATTCAATCAACTAAATAAATTATTTTTCTTTGAAATGATGCCAAATAACTGGCTTGATTTTTCTTCTCCACCACACTGACTAAAGTCTCATGTATTAGTGAATGCATGCTATTATTTTTGTGTCTGTGCAAATTATTGTAATTCATATGTATGGACTGAATTATGATTCTCATGATTATGCTCAAGTGTGAAATGCACCATTGGGGATTATGTTTCAGCATAATCATTAAAGACACTGAAGGGGAAATGTTCATAATGTCTAATAAGTGAAGCCATCAAGATGTCAGCATGAAAAAAGTATGCTAACACTGCCTGTTTTGTTCTAACAGATTCTCTGACATAAGCAATCAGCACTTAAAAATCCTCAATTAGCAATATGAGAACAATGGGTAAATTTACTCTAAAGTATAGATATCTGAAAAGATTCTGGGGGTCTAGAACAATGTCATTAAATCTCTCTTTTGCAAATAACACATTACTTTAGTTATATAGTGTAGGAAGCCAGCAAATGAAATAATAGAGAAAGTTGCTGCCCCTGGTGATGTTTCTTATTCAGTTTAATTACATATTAATCAAGAAGGGAAGGGAAACCAAGTGAGAATTTAACAGAAGACAAGAGTATATTAAGTCTGATCAACTCAAAGTAGAGCTTTGGGAACTTTTAGGTTAATATAACCAATATAAATAGCTAAACCAAATAATTTACTACCATCCAATCTATATTGAATCTTGAATTTACCTGTATCACATGTCTACATAACCTAATACTTATTCCAGTTTCATTTCACTTGGTGTTCTTTTAAATATAACCGTTAATGCCAGAAGGTCCTTAGAGAACACTGGGACCAGAACAGAGATAGTATCTGATACAATGAAAAGATGAACAAATAATAAATCTGAGAAGTGCACTGGAACAAAATCAGTGATTATATTTGTAGGGCCACCTTCTGCCATTGATGTTTACTTAGACAACTCAATGTCCAAAGGACAAATTACCAGTTCAACCACTGATAAATTAAAATTTTCTTGCATGAATCCTATCACTTACCAGTTTTCCAATAACATTAAAGTAGCATTTTCCTTTTAATAAGGGGGGCGGGGAGGAATGTGCATAATAGTATCAGCAAGAGATGAATCACGGGGTAAAAGCCTTCAGTTGTACAAAGTACTCTCAAAGCAAGCCTAGAGAAAAGGAAAATGGAAGGGGGAAAAAGCCATTCAGTTCCAACATAATCATATTTGGTTGGGTTTAACACAGGATAGAATGAAAAATTATGGCATCTGGTTTGCAAAATACTGATGAACAAGAGCCCATCTGCTTTTACCATCTTTCCTCCCCTCTCCCCCGACTTTTCCTCTTTCCCCACTTTGTTATTTCTTTCATTGAGAACCTGAATGGACCCACTGACTAGTCCCATTTCCCTTTTAAAAATTTTAACTTGGTCCATCTCCTATTTAGAAGCTATGTTTTTCTAATGCAAGCCATGGAACTTTTCAACTCTGTTCAATTTGAAGCCACAGATCTAGAGAGTTAAATTTTGTCGTCTTTATGAAATCAGACTTCCATTTGGATGCCTTGGTATAATATTAAGATAAAAAAAAGTCTATAAAGACTATCATTAATTACCTTGTTTTAATTTGTAACTTTTTGTAGTCAGAATTACCAATATGTATGCTGTGAGTCTATTATTAGAGGAGCAAAATAAGGAAAAAACTACTACTACACAAATATGATTATCTACTAAATATCATTAGTGTAAACTGAGTATCATAAAGAAACTTTGGGGGACAGCAAATGTCTTTTACAAATGCTATTGTTTTCAAATTATCATTCTATGCCAAGCATGCCAAAATTGGCTATTTTCACACTTTTCATTGTAAGCCTTGTGATATATAATGTCATGAGATTAGAACTATAGCTGAGCTGATCTTGGACAAAACATAACATAACCATGCTATCAGGGAGACTATTCAAATGAGACACTTTCTTGAAAAATAATTAATAATGCTTCTGGTTGACTAATATGTTTGCAGATCCATTTGTAGCTATGGGACTGTATTCAGTAGCTGTATATCTTCTTTAAAAAAAAAAAAAGGAAAACGAAAGGTTGCGATCAAGTTTAGTGTTATATGACTAATATTAAATGGCCCCGATTATGAATGTTATAGAGATAAGTTCTCTAGGTGAGACAAGTTTCAAGCTGCAGCTATTGTTATTAGATTTTATACTCAGTAAATTTAAATTTTCTCATGTTATAGTCACACATAAAAAAAGAGAGAGAGCTGACAAGAGAGAACAATGACAAATGTTCAAGTCTGCAAAAGGCTTTATGCTGTTCTGTCCATTTTGCAGATGAAAAAACTGAGACCCAGAGAGGGAAAATAGCTTGCCTGATTTTAAGTCAAAATAGTTATTTGAGGATTCTAAATAACTACATATTTCTCTTTTTGGGGTTACTAGTGTTGAACTGAATAATTGTTTTGTTGTCCTTGACAGGAACTACCATAAAGATACTTGGATTACATTATAACTTTCTTGTAAGCAATTTTTAAAATGCCACATTTTACTGCCTTCTAATTTGAATTGAACAGCAACCTGGTTTAAAAAGTGTCCTTTTAATTTCATTATTTTTTTCTCACAGAAGTACTATTAAATCCATAATTATAATCTGCTTTCATTACTTATCCTTGCAAGCAATGTCTTAATTTGATGAAACTCCAGCTAACAATTTTTGAGGAAACAACACATTAAAAAATAAGAGTTGAATATTCTGTAAAATCTAAATCATTTCTGTATTGAATATGGGCGCTATTTTGAGTCATTTATTAGCTTATTTTTCACTAGAAACACATACAAAAACCTTTCCAGTCTTTGGAAAAATAGAAACACATTTTCTTGTCTCCAGTTGGCTCAGGCATAAATACATTTTTCTTTATACTTACCACAACACAAATTTGCAAGTGGAAAAAAAAAAAAAGCAACCCAACACTTTTTCAGCTATATTAGGCCATTCTACTTCTTTCTTAAATTTTCTGTTTTGATGAAATAAAATTATTAGAAAAGTTATTCGGCCATCAAACATATTTGTTATGCTTCCCAACAAACTTTTTGGTATGCTTTATCTTGATTTTTAATATTTATTTACTTGTGAAAATTCTCTCTTCCAAAAAACTTTAGTCTTTGGTATTGTCTTAAAGTTTACCAAATGATAGCTAAGAACTTTCCCTGTCAAAATTTAATTTTCCTTTTCCACCATTGTAGTCAGTCTTGACATTTACTATTCTTTTCTCTTTCATATTTCAGTAATTTTTTTTCGATTAATATCATGAGAGATTTTACACTTATATGATAAAATCTTTTCTGTCTCTGATGTTTCAGTGCATTTCTTCTTGAAATTTGTTGATATATTTCTTCATAGAATTGATTTAGAAAATCTTATCTTGAAATAGTTCATTTTTCAATTTCTATGAATGGGAGTTTCTTCTATTATGTTTGTCTAAGAAACAAACTCTTGCCCTTAAATAAGGTAAACTATTTCAGTTTTTTTAGATTAAATTGTGTTGTCATTAAAGGAATGGTTCCAAGAGTTATTTCTACATGTTTGAAAGAAAAAAAAAAAAACAACCTCACCAACTCCACTGCTCATTTAGCATTTTACACCAAGTTACTTCACTAGTGTGATTTCCTAGAAGCATAAAATTTCAGAAATGAATTTGCTTATTTTACATTCTTAATAAATTGATATTTATAACATTAGTTTAATCTCACTATTTTCAATAAGATTTAAACATGTTCATTTAATAATTATGGACTCAATTTTCTAATTCCTCCAGATACCCAAATCATTCAAATTAGAAAAGGAAAACATTTCTAATTAGATAGTCAGTAATGAAAAGACAACCAGTGTATAGAAACTGGAATGCCTTTTCCAAAGTTTAAGAAAAATTAGAAGTGGATTTGTGCTAATAAACTTGCTACTTTCCCAAGATATGACCACACTTTACATTTTCTAATGGGGAAACTCTGGCCTATTTGAATCGTTTACAAATATAACCCAAAGATATTAAAAGGGCCTGAATATCCTTCTCTACATGGATCATCATACACAGCTATTGTCCTGGATGAGACAATTATTAATTTTTTTTTACCAAAAAGAATATTTAATTACAAGGCTGAACGTCATGGTTCAGCAAGTGATATTGCAAATTCATTCCAATCTTGAAAAACAAACTAGATCTAAAATCTTCTGTGAAGCTCTGTCCTTATCTTTAATAATTAGGAAGTGAGGCAAGCCTGAACAAAAATGTTGTTCTTCTACAAGATGTCTCAATTGACTTCCCAAACTTAATCTACTTTATATAATCAGCAGTGCAGATAAGTCTGCGTGACAGGATTGGGAATGATGGATTTGTCACTACTTTCCAGCAGGCAGCAAACCAATAAAAATCAAAAGAGAATTTCCATGTTCTGTATTCTAAATATTTTAGCGAATACAATAAGGCTCGATTTTCAGAGATGGCAGTAAATGAAAATAGAATTAGGAAGGTTTTAGTCCCTCTCCCTAAGTTTGCTAAGAATTGTTTGATGCACTTAGGCTTGTATCCCATACATCTCCCACTTCAGGCTCAGTAGCCTTCGGACTCAAGCCTGTTGACCAAACCAAATTAAATTCAAGACACTGACTAATGGAGAACCCTCCCTCCCCCCAATTTGGAGAAATTTAAGTTTTTTGTTTTTTTTTGTTTTTTTTTGGTAAAGCCATTCGAAGGTAGAAATGATCACGAGACTGACTCAGTAGCATCTTCCCCAGGGGACCCTTGTTAATGTATTTATTTTCACACTGCAGTCGCAGAAACATTTCATGCTGGAGCCCCTGCATGGAGCCAAAGACAAGAAAACACTTTATTATAATAATAATTATTATTTAACAAAGCTATTAAATAACCTGTACATAAAAGCTCATTCCTGTCCCAGCAAAAGCATTTAGAAGCCTCCAAATTGTTTCGGACTTGAGCTACTTTTTCTACATAGATAGTCAAGAAAACCTTGGAGCATAAAGGCCTGACCCTTGCACACCTCGAAGGTCTGAAAGCCTTCCCCCCGAAGGAATGAGAGGGACTCTACTAGGAAACTCCAGTCTAGGGCTTCGAAATCCAGTTGCTCCACCTCTTTCCCTCCCACCATGCTCCATCACCCTCCTTAAACCAACTCTTTTGACCTTTCAGACCTCAAGTCTGAGAGCTGCCAGGAAAACAACTGGATCTGGGGAAGCTTCCCGGGAAAGCGTTGAATTTGCCAGGAATAGGGCAGAAGCTTGGGTTGGGGGCAAATCCTCAGTTTGTCCAAAGGCCGCAGTGCTGAACAAATCCAAAGCTTTCCCCTCAGTGCAAGCGGCTCCCGGGGAAAGAGGTCCCGGGGCAATAGCGGGAAGGGGGTGCAGTGGCAAGAGTCGGGGATGGTGGCTGTGGGGCTGTTCAAAGATCTCGAGTGTCTTCCCGCTTGACCCCGGCCTCTCCCGCCTTGAGCTTCTTGTTCTGGTGCGTCTTCACGTGCTTGGCCAGGTGGTCGCTCCTCATGAAACGCTTGCCGCATTCTGGGCAGGCGAAGCGCTTCTCGCCCGTGTGAGTCCGCAGGTGCCGTTGCAGCTCGTCCGAGCGCGTAAAGCTCTTGCCGCAGAAGAGCCAGTTGCAGACGAAGGGCCGCTCGCCCGTGTGCCAGCGCAGGTGCGCCTTCAGGTGCGACGTCTTGCCGTACACCTTGCCGCAGCCGGGAACGTGGCAGACGTGCTGCTTCTTTTTCCCGGGCTCCGCCTCGGGGGCTCCACCCGCTGCCTGGCAATTGGGGCAGCGGCAGCGGCGGCACCTCCTGGCCGTGGCCGCCAGGGGGGACTTGGTCTGTAGCAGGGCGGCGATCTGGCTCTGATATTGGGCGAAGTCCGAGTGGCCCAGTACCAGGCTGCGCTGCAAGGCGGCGGCCGCCGCGGCCGCAGCAGTGGCCGCCGCGGGGAAGCGCGGAGCATGGTGACCCCCGCTGCAGCCTCCTGGGACGCCGCCTCCGGGCACGCCTGGACCTCCGGCCCCGGCCCCGGCTTGCGGAATGCTCCACCACGGAATGTCCTCCGGGACAGGGTTAGGGGAGAGCTGGCGGCAGGGCGGCGGGGGAGGTGGCGGCGGCGGGGGAGGCGGTGGTGGAGGCGGCGGTGGCGGCGGGGGCAGCAGGTTAGAATAGCCAGGTGGCAGAGCGGCCTGGGCGGCGTAGGGCACGTAGGCTGGGGGGCAGCTGGCCGGCAGGGCTGCCATGGAGGAGGGTAGCATCTTGACCGGTGAGAATTCGTAAGGGTAGGAGGGGTCTGCCGGTGGGGTGAGGGGAAGTTCGTGGGCACCCCCGAAAGAGGGCTGCAGGTGGTTCTTCTGGGGCGTCAACCCCAGACTGGGATGGGGAGGAGGTAGGCCTCCTGGCGAGTGGGCTGGCATGTCGGTAGTCCACGGATGGAAAATTCTGGAGGGTGATCCCAGAGTCGGGTCGTAGGAGACCTGTAGAAAGTCCGGAGGGGCGGTCGAGCCCGGCTGTCCTATTCGGCTACAGGTGGCCGCCAGGAGCGCCAGCGGCGAGTGTTTGACCAACTCCGGAGAAGCGCTTGGGGTGCGGTCCTGCATAGAAAGAGGTGGTAGTGGGTCGTGGGGTGGGGATGAGTTGGGGAGGAGAAGAAACAAAAGATTACCGCTCCATCCACCGGGTCCCCAACCCCGTTCACCACACTACTACACCCAGTTATTATACTGCCACCCCTCACCCCCCTCAATTCACACCAACCCGCCACCGCCCAAGTCACAGAATTCGTCCGGCACACACTTCTTGCAGCCAGAGCTGGGGAAGTTTTTGGTGCACGAGCCAAAAAGAAACAAAACGCGCGTCGTTTCCCATTAAATACAAAATAAAACACAACACAACATAACAACAATACAACTTAGTGGAAACAGTTACAATCAATCTTTTAGGAGATTTGGAAGACAAAAAAAAGTTGGCACAAAGTGAGAGGCGAGATGAAAACCAACGGCTGCCTTCTTATAAACACAAGCTCACTTCAGACAATGCAATTTGAAAAGTATCTATAAACATCTACTGAGGTGGTGACCTGCTCTGCTTCCATTCTCTCCCCTCCCGCCCCTTTTCCCCCTTCCTTGGATCTTTCTTTCCCTCCTTTTCCTTCTCATTCCCCGAGGGTTCCCCACTTCCCTTCCCCAGCGGGAAGCTCCTACC
The DNA here is from genome assembly GCF_016432865.1 of Antechinus flavipes. Lineage (NCBI taxonomy): Eukaryota > Metazoa > Chordata > Mammalia > Dasyuromorphia > Dasyuridae > Antechinus > Antechinus flavipes. The sequence continues at coordinate 420,906,814 of NC_067400.1, forward strand.
CAAAGCCTTACCCTTTGTAAGGCTCTCTCCACACCACTCTCCTTCCTCCTTCACCCCACCCGGAAACACCCACCTATACTCGCAGGCCAGTCAACTCTCCATAGCCCCAAGTATCAAACTCCAGTCAGCTGGCTGCCAATAAAGCGTAAAGTTAGGACTGGAGGGGATATTGGATGAAGTAAAAGGTAGTGAAAGTTTTAGGCCTGACTTTCCTCTGACCTACAAGCATCAATTTCTCGCCTCAGGAGCTTGCCTTCAAGTAAATGCAGACTAAAAACTTCCGAGTGCTCCAAGGAGATTCGGAGATAGAATAATAAACGCTTAGTTTATCTTCTTTCCAGTCGGTTCTTCATCCCTCAACACCTACCCCCTCCAGAGGCCCCCCAGGCACTGACCTGGAGAAAAGCTTGCAGGGAGTCGTTCCGGAGGACCGCTACAGCGGCCATGGCTACCACTCCTGGCGCGACGGGAGGGCAGCTGGGCAATGCCGAGGCATGGAGGCTCCAAGGCGAAGACGAAGAGCAGCCCAGCTTCTTTGCCCGGCCGGCTTGTTCGCCTGTGTATTCGGTCCCTCTCTGTTCGCCTATGCCCCCCTTGGAGTGCGCTCCCCGCTTCCGGCTGTCCTGCCCCCCTTCCCCGCCCCACGCCTAGCCTCGCCTTGCCTAGCCTGACCGCCCCGCGCCGCGCGCTCTCCGCGGACTGTCTGAGTGCTCTAGGATCACCTCCAAGAATTTGATAAGGACTTTGCTGGGCCGCCAGCCAGTCAGAGGGAAGATTTATGGCTTTGAAGTTTGCCGCTACCCAATCATCAAAGAATAGCGGCTCTTTCAGAAGCGAAAGCAAATCCTTTGAATCCACAAAGCTCCTATGGTGTGTTTGTTGGTCTGGATAAAAGAACTGATTATTAGGGGGGATGGGTAGGGAGGAGATAAAGGCGGGACAATTAATGAAGTAATCACTATGTGGGAAATGTATATACACAAATAATTGGATTTTCCTGATCAAAGGGGGCCTCACCGCCTGGAGACCCTCACTGGGGCTGCTAGAGACACTAGATCCCCCTTCGCCTTTTTTCCCCCTCTTTACTTGCAATTAAGGATTTGTAGCAGAGGCTGAGCCTAAAGTGACAATGTGTCTTTGTTATCTCCAGAGAAATCTGTCTCCGGATTCCAGGAGTTATAGTTTGTCGGCTGGGAGTTACACAAGCACACACACACGTCAACCTAAGAAATTTCACCTGAGCAATGGCCCATGGAGGTCCATTCCAAACCCACAAAATAATGGTAAAACTGCCACAGACTTCCTTTTTTCTCTCTGAAAGCTGAGGTCAGAGACTATAAACAACATGTTGCTTCTTTTCTTTTTGGTGGCTGCTGTTGGTTTGAATGTATACCTGGACTGAGATGCTGGGTTAGTAAAGCTTCTTTACTAATTATCCGAACTTTTTTCCCTTTAGGTAGTTGGTAATTTTGCTGACCCCCCCACACTTCCCAATTATACTATCCTAAAATTAAAAACAAAACAAAACAAAAAATTAACACAATAACATAAGGCCAAAAACCTGAGAGAAAGTCCATTTTAGGAATTAAAAAAATAATATATAGAAACTTTGTGGGCCATTAAAGACAAATCAGTGATTATTTATTTTAAAGGTTGATTGTTATTATAAATGGATTGAGATAGACTTTTTTTGGACACAAAATGAATCTGTCTGTGGGATGAACCAAGGCTAAAACAGACCAAACCGAACTCTTGAAAATCCTAGGCTCAGTCTTGAGTTTTTGCTTTAGAAGAAGTGCTAAAGTTGTAACAATACAAAACAATAAAAACAAAACAATGCTTGTATATCTCACCAAAGACAAAGTGGAGCCCCATAAGGGGGGGGAAAAGGACCAAAACAAAGTAAGGTAAGTGACCACTAAAAGGTAACAACATTCAAGTTGTGCAACACCAATAGATCCCTGACCATTTTTAGAATATAAAACAGTATCTTCTGGGTTTGCTGTGAAAAGTTCTACTGTGCTGAACTATATTCTTCTTCTTGCTTCTCTCAAAAGAGAGGAACTCCCTCCTTCATTTTTTCCATCTTTGCTTAGTAACTAAAGAGCTAGGGGGTTATGGTGTTGACAGGTTAAGAACATGGCCCAGACGCCCTGCTGAGGCCCTGTTCCCTCCCTCCCCTCCTTCTCCCCCCCCTAAACCTACACTCTTGTATCCTGCTCTCTGGACTTCCTTCTTCCCTAGGTGATCTGCTCCCTGCCCTATAGTCTTTCTTTCTCCTCTGGGTGGTATGGACTACAATATATTATATTATTTAATATCTGATCCCACGGATCAGAATGGAAAATCAGTATAATCGAGCTGCTAGTCAGGGTGGAAATTGGGTATAGAGGCAAGTCTTGAAAGCTGTTTCAGTTCTGTTCCAAGAATGATAATTAAGAAAGAAGGGGGAGGGGGAGTAAGAAAGAAGAGGAAGAAAAAAAAAGGATTCCACAGGGAGACTAGGAGCTTCCCACCGCTATCCGGAGTTTACATTTCTGCAACTGTTACTCTGCAGGTAATGTGACCCAGCAGTCAGTAGCCGAGGTCTGATTTTGCTCCGTCTTGGCCCACAGACTTCTTTATCTGACCTCCCCACAGTAACAATCTCTTTCCCCTCAAAGACTTCCCAGGATGACTAGGGTCTGGCCTGTATTAGCTCGGAGCCTTTTGAAGGGATTAGGAGAGTGGAGTCCTCTCCCACGGCTCTAGATCATGGCCTGAGGAGAGCGGCCTGCCCTGCTAGGGCCCCAAGATGGTCTGCTCCACCCCAGCCATGTGGCACTTACCTCTCTTCCCACTCCTCTCTATCCCAACTGGTTAACCAGACCCCTGGAGCAAAGGTATAATGAGTATCCAACCAACATCGATTAAGTAGATGTGATTTACCATACATAAAATGTACATCTTAAGTGCTCCCCAACACTGGTTACTTGGACCTGAAGGTGGCTAGAAGTAGTTCAGGGATTTGTCCTGGAAGAACATTGGGATGGAGTGAAGAAGGAGAACCTTTGGAATATTCAGAACCTGGGATTTATGCTGGGATCTCTTCCTATTCCCCACCACCACGCCATCCAATTTAGGATATCAGATTACATTCCCTCTTCCTCCGCTCTGGCGACCCACCAGCTCCACCGACAGTTTCGAATCGGTGAGCTTCCTTCCTTAGCTCGGAGAGTTGTGAAATGTGAATAATTTATAGAAGATGCGGGCTTATCCTGCCCATAAGCAGCGTGGGAGGAATCTAAGAGAGCAGGTTCCGCGCCATTCTTTGGAGTCTCCTCTCGCCCTTCTTTGGAGTCTCCTCTCGCCCTTCTCTGTACCCTCGCTGCCCCAAATTGCCTAGCTCAACTGGACAGTGAAATGAAACCTAAAGGGCGGTAGTTTTAGAGGAAGGAGTTGAAGACTACCCTTTTTCTCTGCTAGCTGTGCCTTAGCCTAAAGGCGGGGCTGGAGTTCGGCTCAGCAGGAGGTCTGAAGAGGAGGGGCGGAAGGAAGACCGTTTGTATCGAGATTCTCAGCTCACGTCTCACCTCCTGCTGATGAACGAAAACCTTTCCCTTCAGGACACCCAGAGGTGTAAATCTGGCACTCCACAAATCAACACTCCCTTGCTCTGTACAAGTTTCGAAACTTCAAAAAAGTTTTTTTTTCCTTTCAAGTTTTCCCCCACCCCTACCCCAAGTCTGATTCTAGTCTCACCTTCTGCTATCCACCTTGTCTCTGTTGTTGTTATTGTTGTCCTGGTGCTAGAAAAGAACCATGACATCAGGGAGGTGATGCCATGACATGCAAATGAATTGGATTTAAGTGAGGGAGGGCTGTGCAAGGTCACCTGCCTCACTTTCTCCGCCAGAGTCCTCTGAGTCTGGTGGCCATATAAATCAGGACAACTGAAGGTGGTCCCGGATGCAAACCCTCATTACAGTCCCTTCTTCTCCTAGTCATTCAGCTCCTGGTCACCAGGATGAAAAATACTCAGGTATCCAAAAAGCCTGGAAGCTGTGGGTGAGTCTAGTTATAAAGACCACATCCTAACATATATTTAAAAGGATTTCCACTTTTCTGTTTTTAAGGAAAAAAAGATATAATGTAACACTCCCGCCACCATTTCCAGGGCTTGTTTTAACTACGAGAGAGAACTTTCTACGTAAGTTCTTTCTTAAGAATAGGAATCCGACTTTTGCGAAAGCATCCTCCTCGCTCCTCTAGGCAGAGGGGGGAAAATACACTGGGATCAAGGAGTATTCGGGCATCAAGTTGGATAAGAGGTGCACCTGCCCAATTAGCTTCTTTTGTTACCCAAATGGGACAACTGCCCTGGTTCCAGATCTCTCTGACTTATAGAGAAGTTTGAGAATATTTTCTTCACCGATAATTAACACGGTGAGCCTTCTGGGCCTCCTGAAATTTATTCTTAACGAAGTGGTGTTACATTAAAAATGCAATGCGCGGGAGATCAAAGTACAATATTTATTTTAGAAATTTGTTGCAATCATCAAGAGATACAGGTATCAAGGCCAAATGCCAATGCTTTTACACAAAGCACCGCTCTCATGAAAAAGTGTGTGGCTGCTCCGCCATAATAGAAAGAGACATGAAAAGACCAAATGCACCGCAAGCTTGCAGAAGCCTAAAGGGAGTATACCCGGGAGAACAGCGCGCCGGGCTCACAAACAAGTGCATAGAGCCTAGGCAGAAAAAAGGGGGAATCGGTCTGGGAGTTGGCGAGGGGGGACTGGAAAAGGTGGGAGGTCAGCTCCACCAATTAGCTTCTGGATCACGGATTTAACAAGCGGGAGAGGATTGTACTTCATTTTCTCTTTCCCTCTCCACCAAGTGGAAGCAAGAATGCCACGTGGGGCTTCGGCCCCGGAGTAGGCATTACCTGAATGCCGAGAAAACTTGAACCGAGATGAGGCAGTTTAGAATCCCTGCGGACTGGCTCGGAGCCACTCCAGCACCCGAGGAGACGCAGCCCGGTGCGCAACCGAGCAAAGCGGCCACAGCCCAGCAGAAGCTCTCCAACGCAGTGGCAGCCAAGGGCAGATTTCCGGACCAGGGAAGTTTCCGCAATCAGTTTTTCCTCAATTTCTTCCAGGCAGGAGGACAGAGAAAAAGAACAAAGGCAACCTGGGGAAAGAAGAAGCGAGTTGTAAACAGGGAGGGAGCACTAGCTGTAGGCGGCCCTGAGCCTGTCTGCCCCTATCCGGTTTCTAAATTGGTTCTTCCATATGTGGCACCCGGATCGTCATCTAGTGCTCGGGTCACCTACCTTACTTCCCGAGTTTTTCTGCTTTCATTTGGAATAATTCCACAAATACTACTGGCTTCTGTCAAACCAGAGACTAACTCTCTTCCACTTAAAAAAAAAAATCCTAGATTAGAAATAATTCGGGCACCTAACCGAATTTTTATTTACTGGCCCATAAAATAATCTCAATGAAGAAAAATGGGTTCTGAACTTGACTGCATCTGGCCCTTCCATTAGTCTTCGTGGTTTTCACAAGTATTTCTCTCAGTGCAAGGATCGGTCTAGTTAATACAGTAACACCTCTCTGTTTGGTTAAAGGTCCTTGGAACTGCACACAGTTACAGAAGGACATCTGTGAATTTCCTCTGAGATCTACAACAAAGTATTACTTAGAGCAGTCACTCAGCAGCCTTTTGAAGTCCAGCTCAAGCAGAAAGCTGCTTTTGTTCCAAACTCTCAACATGGAAGAGATCAAACTTTGTCCTGTTCAATCTGAAAGATTTTGGTGGGGGAGGGGGAGCCCGAAGAGAGAGGAAGTGGGCAGGGGAATTGTAATCTGATATTCCCTGATTTACCTTTGAGGTTCTTTCTTTCTTTCTTTCTTTCTTTCTTTCTTTCTTTCTTTCTTTCTTTCTTTCTTTCTTTCTTTCTTTCTTTCTTTCTTTCTTTCTTTCTTTCTTTCTTTCTTCTTTCTTTCTTTCTTTCTTTCTTTCTTTC